>NC_142930.1:22224574-22409574 GCF_046866305.1 Octopus bimaculoides | reverse complement strand
TTAAAATCAGGTATAGATGAAAGTTTGAAAAATTGACCATTAAGATATGTTATCTTGTAAGCATTACTTATAAACCGTTAGTCTTCAATATATAAAATATATATATTCAAATTCATGAGTTTATGCATTGGCAGATGTATACATATATATATATATATATATATATATATATATATATATATATATATATATATATATATATATATATATATATATATATATATATATATATATATATATACATATATATATATACATATATATATATATATATATATATATATATATATATATATATATATATATATATATATATATATATATATATACATATATATATATATATATATATATATATATATATATATATATATATATATATATGACAGGAATGGCGACAAAAGAAAGAGACCTCGATATTATGCAAATAGAGGAATTTATCTGTAAAAATATGTGACACTTATTCAGTAGCCACTCGGAGTTTTATCATGGCTACTGAATAAGTGTCACATATTTTTACAGATATATGTGTGTGTGTGTGTGTGTGTATGTGTGTGTGTGTGTGTGTGTGTGTGTGTGTGTGTGTGTGTGTGTGTGTGTGTGTGTGTGTGTGTGTGTATGTGTTTATGTATGCATGTATGTACATATATATATATTCGCCCTGATAGATCGCTGACCACTACATTTTTATTTATATTTTCTTCTTGATTTTCTCCTTATTTCTTTCTGTGTTCCTTTCAGTTGAAGAGCGTAGGCTCGAAACGTCAAAGACTTTCTCCATTCCCGAGCGTTAAACTAATACATGCATTTGTTGTTTACACCACCTGTCTTCGTCTGTTTGTTTTTTCGTAAATTCTCCCATATATATATATATATATATATATATATATATATATATATATATATATATATATATACATATACATACATACATACATACATACATACATACATATATATTCGCACATAGACATAATACTAATTCTTACTATATGACCAAATGCTTAGAATTACGAATCACCTAGGGACATGAATCGAAACATACATGTAGGTTTTTCGCATCTGCCATTTTGTTTAGAGCTTTACAACTTATAATTTATTGGTACTGTTATTATATAAAAAAAATTTCAACATCTTTATATCACGCCAAAAAATTATTCATTCAGCATGGCTGCAGTCAATTGACTGAAACAAATAAAATAAAAGAATAATCCGTATTTCTCCATTTTCTTTATATATATATATATATCTATATATACATATATATATAATCAAAATAAGCAACAAGGATATCCAAAGTTAACTGTATTAACTTTAGATATCCTTGTTGCTTATTTTGATTTTAATCACTTTATTTTGAAATTGTATGGATAATACCATAATTAATTCTGGTGCCTAAACTTAAGTACCATATTCACCTTGAATCTATATATATATATATGTATATATATACATATATATATAAAACACAAAATAACACTTCTCCAGTGCTAGATAACGTAACAAAATATGAGGTCGAATTTAGGCTGTATGTCCTCTAATTTCCTTAGGAAAATTTTTAGGCATTATATATTTGTATATAATTAAATAAACCATACCACCATTACTTATGACTAATTATTTTTTTACTATTGTTATTAATACTGTAATCTGTATGCTACCAAGAACTTTTATTCCTAAACCTGCGTGTGTGTGCGTGCGCGCGTGTGTGATATAATGTTTGTGTTCATATAAACACTGACAGCGAAAACAAAGTGGTCTGAAGATATATTCGTCTATCGCAACAAAACTGACATTACACTTTAGAATAACACCATAACAGAAGGAAAAGCTTGTTGTCTGCTTTATTTACATTATTTACATTTGACGGGTATTCGTCCTCATCTTGTTTGTTGTTAACACAACGTTTCGGCTGATATACCCTCCAGCCTTCGTCAGGTGTCTTGGGGAAATTTCGAACCTGGGTTCTCATTCCTATCGATGTTACTATTATTATTATTATTATTACTATTATTAATATTATTAATCAGGTCGCTGCCGTGAATCGAACTCGGAACCTTGGGGTTAGTAGCCCGCGCTCTTAACCACTACGCCATATGCCCGTGGGCAATTATGGGGTGAATTTTAAGGCTTATAAATCTATTATTTTTCTATCCTTCCTCAATACCGGTTCCCATATGCTATTCATATCTGAACTCGGTCTGCTTAGGAGGTTGTTGTGTCCTAGCATATGTGCTGCTTCTTTTAGTTTTCGTATTTTCCAGTGTTGTTCCCTGTCTATTATTTTAACTTCATCCCACAGGGGGAGGTGGTTTCCATTTTTCCATACATGATCAGCTATACCCGATTTATCAATATCTCCTCGTGTCACAGCTTTGCGATGTTCTTCTACCCTTATTTTGAGGGGGCGACATGTTTCGCCTTTGTATAACCTACCACAGCTGCATGGGATGGAGTACACGCAGTTTTTGGTCATATTCTCTTCTGTTGGTGGTTTTACCCGAAGGAGGGTATATCAGCCGAAACGTTGTGTTAACAACAAACAAGATGAGGACGAATATCCGTCAAATGTAAATAATGTAAATAATTCCTCATCTCTTAAATATAGAACTGTATTGTTGTCTGCTAATTAGAAGTATATCTGCTTTAACTTACTGTGTGTATACTTGAATATATACTTGTTATTGAATGTCGAACTGAAGTTGATCGATTATAAATTTTATTGTTATCAATAATATTAATACGCTAACTTTTTATTTGTTGTACGTACCTGATGCGTGTGTCACACTTACTTCAAAGAAGTGGCAGGGCGAGAGAGAGGAGGACAGAGAGAAAGTAAGAAAGAGAGAGAGAGAGAGAGAGTGAGAGAGAGAGAGAGTGAGAGAGAGAGTGAGAGAGATAGAGAGTGAGAGAGAGAGAGTGAGTGAGAGAGAGAGAGTGAGAGAGAGAGAGTGAGAGAGAGTGAGAGAGAGTGAGAGAGAGTGAGAGAGAGTGAGAGAGGTAGTGAGTGGTGACAGCGTTCGTTTTGTGTTTTTAAATTTTTATCACATCGCAAGAGAAATAGATAAATAGATTCACATACACATTGTTAAATCAAAAGCGGGAGAAGATAGAGACACAAAGGAAGTGAAAGAGAAAGAAAGAAAGTAAGGGAGACAGCAGATACACAAATCCAAAGAAAAGTTCATACGTAGATACATAGACACAGCAAATATTGGATGTCAATTTCACTTTTCATTAAAATTAACTCACAAATGGCTGAGTACTCCACAGACATGCATAACATTAACGTAATTCTCGGGGAGAATCAGCCTCACACAGAATATGACAAGGCTGGCCCCTTTGAATTACAGCTACAACTCGAGGCACACACACACACACACACACACACACACACACACACACACACACACACACATATATATATATATATATATATATATATATATATATATATATATATATATATATGAATGTATGTGTATAGTTTAGATTTGCAATAATAAGTGTCGCGTGGTGGAAATAAACGCAATTACCAAACTTTCATTCATAAATCCATTTATTATTTCGTTCTTTTGCATTTCAATTTGTACATTAAGGTTCTTTGAATATGTGCGATGTATTTTAAGGTTAGATAGTAATTCCGTTTACGTTTGTGTAACTGAGATATTTGGGTTGGATTATATAGTCATTGGTGTTACATTACTTTCTATATTCTGTAACTATAACAATATACTTTTCTAGGCCTGAAATTTTTGTGGGGAGGGGACCAGTTGATTAGATTGACCTCAGTACACAACTGGTACTTAATTTATCGACCCCCGAAAGGACGAAAGGCAAAGTCTACCTCGGCAGAATTTGAACTCAGAACGTAAAGTCAGACGGTCGTAATATACAAACATTTCACATGGCAGCAATACACTGCTTGTGTGTGTGTGTGTGTGTGTGTGTGTGTGTGTGCATATGCGAGAGAAAGAAGTTGGGGTGTACAAACAAAACAAAAGAATGCTCATTGTATTGTGAAGAGTTTATATTTATGTAAACAGTCGGGAATTGGTCCGTTCGTTATTCAGGGTTTCTTATGTATTTAAAATAGAAATACAATCATTCAGATGTCTCTCGTAAACAGAGGTGTAACCACAAATCACTGGTAGAACTACTGATTATTGGTCGTTATTAACGTCCTTTTTAGTGATCAAAGTAAATCGCATGGCCGAAAATGTTGTCATAAATCGAACTACTTAATACGAAATAGAACCATATTGCGAACTTTTGAAATTTCCTCCTGTCCACGTTTTACCACCAGACATCGAGCTACGGATTGTCAAACTGAGCACTAACTAACTACAACGATCTGAACAATCTTAGAATGATTTCATAGAAACTGACCCCGTCCATTAATTAATTAATAGTTAAAAAGTATGACACGAACATCCTTTTAATTATTAATTAGTCAATGCGAACCTAATTTTATAGCTTCACAAAACCTATATTTATGTCACTCGTATTATTATGCATTATTTATTCATAACTCACGCCGTATTGTAACTGTAGCAATTAATTTAGGAAGACGCCATGACAAAGCAACAACTATGTCAGAATGGCCATATTTTACACTTAATAAATTACCGCTCATCCAGAGACAGTAACAGATTTGAGAGTTAAATTGAAGAAAGGAAGAAATTATGATTAAACGTAAGATGAAATCTATTTTACCAAATCAGAGTCAAAACTATTAGAAAGGTTGCAAGACGCAACGAAAATTTTAGAAAAATAAATAATAAATAAGTGGAAATTTTAAATTATAAGGCACCAAAAGAGAATGACTCTCCCCAGACACAACAATAAACAATAAATCCTCTTAATATATATTCTCCATTGATTCCTATATCAGCAGTGTTATATTTTACTTTCCGTGAAATATGGCGGTCTATAAGTTCATTGCTCACATTCTTTGGGTCTTCTGCATAGATTTAAAAATTATCTTTTACCCTTTTCTCCTATCTCCGGCACAAAACACTTCTAAAATTATCTCGAGCTACCGAAAAAGCATCTAAGTGGTCTTCCTGGATGATAGAACAACCAGTCAAATTTCGTTCCTGTCACTCACTAACTTCTTTAAAAAAAAGTATCTGTCTGGAAAATGAACTGATTTATTTGGTTTATTATCGATCACTATAACCTGGAAAGAGATTTGTTTTGGGATTTTTTTGTCAAAATATTTAAAGCCGAAGCCCTCGATAGTTGCTCAATGATCCATTAAAGCTTATAGACATTTTTAAACATTTATTCCGAGTAAATTTGTAATACTTTTGACTATAAGTCTGCTTGGAAAAGAGTGGCCAAGAGTTAAACAACATCCCCTAAATCCCAGAAAAATAATCCTTGGTTATTCCACTGCATGGATATTCTCCTCACCTATATACATTTTAGGAAATAAAGATTGCGTAAAAAAAAATGAGGGATGATCTGCAAAAAGGAAACAGATAATAAATTTAATAATATAAGAAAAGTTAAAAGCCTGAGTAGAGGTGAGTTCTGACGTTATGAACAAATCTTTCTTTATCCGAGCTTGAGAGGAAACTTTTACGACGTACATTCCAGAAGTTTTGAGACTGTTTTAGAAGAGGCAGTTATATATATCTTACATAATTGTAATTTTAGTATATCATTAGTATACATCTAATAAGCTGACCTGCCAACTTTTAATATTCCAAATTGAAATAAAGGAAACGGCTGTAATACACTCTGAATACATCCTACTAAATATTGCATGTCACAACCGACTGGTCTGCAGAATGCAGTCATGAAGTTTGGAAGCTTGCTATGCAATATAGTTTTGTGTTAAATTGGACAAAAACGCTACAGAAACTCATGAAATGCTTCAGACTACTTATGGATAAACTTTTTCGCTGGCACAAGAGATTCAAGGACGTTTAGAGGAGATGAGAGATGATGAGAGGTATGGAAAGAGGACGTCAGAACATTAGATTTGGTTGAGAAAAATGCAATTTTTTGGATGAAGACCGTTGTGTGTCTATAAAGATAGTAAGTATACATTTTGGAGTAGGTGTGGCAACTGTACACAGAATTATTCATGAACATCTGAACATGCGCAAAATTTGTTCGCAGGGTACTCCATGACGAACAACTTGGTAACCAAGTACTCGACAGAGATGAACATCAGAACTGTCCCTCAGCCTCCCTACAGTCCAGACCTTGTTCCCTGTGACTTTCGGTTTTTCCCTGTGACTGGAGAACCTCAATCATTTTGAAGACATTGAAAAGATGAAGGAGGTTGTGACAGGGGTCTTGAATACCTTCACTTTGGAGGACTTCCATGGGGCCTTCACGAAGTGGCTGGAGCGCTGCAACGAGTGATTTGAAGTCAGAAGATTCTACTTTGAAGGAGATTGGAGTTTTGTACATCTTTGAAATTTTCTCTCCTGAAAAAGTTTGAAAGCTTCTGGAATGCACCTTGAACATTATCACTCGACCTGCTAGAAATAGCAGTAATTTATTTCTGATAATATCCATCATGCTATCATTAAATGCAAAGACAGATTGAACACTGTAATCATACATGTATTCCAACCATCAAGGAATTATCACAGCTGGAAATATTCAATAAGGGTTGACTCGAGTCTGGATAAGAACAAACTACATTTTACCTACACTTTATTTATTTATTTATTTATTCATTTATTGGCTAAACCCCACACCATTATATCTCCATATACAATGGATGGCGTTTGAGCCAAAATTAAAATAGCTCTATAAAAATGTCGCAATTATACGCACGGTAATACTAACCAAAATAAACAATTGTCTTATCTTACTTTATCTCTATTATATCTTGTAATGAGAAACGAGTCAAGAAGGAGAATGCAAAACTTTATAAAGCAATACAATTTACAAAAGTGAATGAAAGTTCTCCCTCGGCAAGAACATATTCGTACTTTTTATAAAAGCATATGCTTTGAATAGTCTATTGTTTACTTATAATTGTTTGACTTCAAGTGCAGTAGTTGTAAGGAACGCTCAATGCAAAACATTGATGGTTCAAATTCATACAAGACCACTCACTATCTGTGAATTAGTTTCATTCCAAAACAGATAGCAGTTTTAGCGGCACATTTTTTCTGTTATACCCAGGCCTCTGACTTTCCTGACATTCTTAAATCATATTTAAAAATACTTTACCAAGATCGACATCAGCCTGGTTTTATTACATCGTAGACGATAGGGACAAATGGCAACGCCAAAAAAGTTTAAATCTAATGTTAATGATTTACTTCATTATCATTCTATTAGCGATAATCGAACTATTGATATTATCTTAATATAATCAGACTACATAGTTTTGAATTGAGAATGGATCGTATCTCATTCTCGACCCAAAACTATCAGTCGGTTAAATGCTGATATTAATTAATCGTGTGGTTACTAGACTTGTAACAGGTCCAGTCTTTAGTATATCTCTAAAGACTGTGACAGGTCAGATTAGCAGAATCTATTTTTCACAAGCTATATCAATAATAACATAACACAACAAACTAATGCAATGCTCCATAATTATACAGTTCTCGTGCTACAAATATAAATGAATTTTCCTGTACACGTGCTAACAACTCGATACGAACCACTAAAAGAAGCTCAACGTGCTCACTTGGCCTTCTAGAAAAAAAAAACATCCAAATCTTTTAAAATTACACCCAACAATTTTGAAAAGAAAAGGGAACATTGAATAATGTAGTCCTGAGATGGCAGCATAGAGGGGATAAACAAGGACCGACAAAGGAATTCGGTCGATTACAACGACCCCAATGCGTAACTGGTACTTAATCTATCGACCCCGAGAGGATGAAAGGTAAAGTCGACCTCGGCGGAATTTGAACTCAGAACGCAACGGCAGACGAAATACCGTTAAACATTTCGCCCGGCGTGCTAACGTTTCTGCCAGCTCGCTGCCTTTCAGTTTCTGGCTACCAAATCCACTCACAAGGCTTTGGTCGGCCTTAGTAGAAGACACTTGCCTAAGGTTCCACACAGTGGGACTGAACCTGGAACCATGTGGTTTGGAAGCAAGCTATATATATATTTATATACATACATATATATATATATATATATATATATATATATATATATATATATATATATATATATATATATATATATATATTATTTTATTTAAAAGTGTTCCAACTCTGTCTGTTTTTTATGTTTTTTATTTATATTCTTGTAAAATTTATGTGGGATATAGAATATGGAATATATAATATATAATATAAAAAAAGATGGATGGTACAATGAAATGAAGTATTGAATGTCTTATTGAATATATGGAATATGTCTTATTGAATATATAAAATATTGAGTGTTCAATAGAAAGGATTAAATATATAAATATATAAAGGCGAATACGTATTTTCTATACCTTGTGGTATTACATCATGGCCGGTATGACAGACTGTTACAGTCTGTCATACCGGCCATGATGAAATACCACAAGGTATAGAAAATACGTATTCGTCTTTATATATTTAATCCTTTATACTGAACACTCAATATTTCATCTATTCAATAAGACATATTCCATATATTCAATAAGACATTCAATACTTCATTTCATTGTACCATCCATCTTTTTTATATTATATATTATATATTCCATATTCTATATCCCACATAAATTTTACAAGAATATAAATAAAAAATATAAAAAACAGACAGAGCTGGAACCCTTTTAAATAAAATAATATATTCCTCTATACACGATCATACAAAACCCTTTTTTTGTATTTATTTTTACTCACATATATATGTATATATACACACACACACACACACACACATCAGCAATGAAGTGTTGAGCACTCATTCTCACTGTTCGATATTAGCGTGTATGTATGTGTGTGTGTGTGTGTGTAAGTATGTATATATATGTATACATATATATATGTATATATATATATACACACAAATATACAAATATGCATATATATATATATATATATATATATATATATATATATATATATATATACATATATATATATATACACATACACACATACATACGCACATACATAAATATGTGTGTGTATATTTATATACGTATGTGTGTATATTTATGTATATATACGTGTATACACACACACACACACACACACACATACGTACATATGTGTGGCGTGTATGTGTGCGTGTTTGTGTGTGTGATATTATATAAGGCATTTGGAAATAGAGATAATTCTAAACATCAAATGAACCCTATCATATTGCAGTAAGCAGATAACTACTACTTGTCACAATTAGTTTTACTTAGTTGAACATTTTAACGCATTTTTCCCGTTTAGAATTGCTTCACACATTTTTTTAATCTGCAAGTATGTTTTGGAAAACAGGAATACTTTGAAATCTCAATAGATGATGTACTTGATATAAGAAAGCGATATTAAAATTTGTCGTTCTTAGTATTTCCTGTGCAAAGAAAACGAAAAATAAATCCAGTTTTAATGTTTATTACATATATATTTTTGTCACCGTCATTTGGTTCGGTAGTAGACAGTGTAGTACATTACTTTCACTTTCCAGTTAGAATAAATACAAGAGTGCTAAATACGTAATGCAGGGTTTATTATTAGCAAATGTATAAACTATGTCTTAATGGTGTTATGTTTATCAACATTCACCAGCAAAAGCAGAATATAATTTATAATACGACTGTACATTATGGCTTGTGTGAACATGTGTGATGTGTCTGTCATTTTACAGTTGTGTTTATGTACCATTGTATAACCATTTATGGATAACTATATATGTGTTTGTGTATATATCTATGTGTTGACGGTTTCGTGTTTATGAACAATCATTAGTAAGGGTGAAGTAGAATTCATAGAAGAAAGTTATTCAAAAACATACAAACATGCATATATATATATATATATATATAAAATATATAGTTTTAGGGAAAATAACCAAGTTTCAAGAACTCATCGATGAAAATCCACTATCACATATAGAAAAATTAACAATTAAAAGCACAATAAATGAGTATAATATAAAGCAAAGTAAATATCATAAGATAATTATAATAAAATGATTACACGTGTTTCATAACTAATTTTCAAATAGAAAGATAATTTAAAACAATGATAATTTATGTAAGCTGTTTTTTGTATATAATATACATGTTATTATAATGGAGGAAGGGAGGATTATTGAATGGTTATTATTTTGATATTTTTAATAATTTTTCTATCTTTATAAAATAAGTATTTCATATTAATTCATTTGGTACTTATTGTTGGTTGAGATATATATATCTAATTATTGTTCTACTTAAGATCTGACGATTAGCTATATTTTTGAATAGAATTTAATTTTCGATAATTTCAATTGATTTTAATCGATTTAAATTTCCTTTCTATTTGAAAATTAGTTATGAAACACGTGTAATCATTTTATTATATTTATCTTATGATATTTACTTTGCTTTGTATTATACTCATTTATTGTGCTTTTAATTGTTAATTTTTCTATTTGTGATTTTCATCGATGAGTTCTTGAAACTTGGTTATTTTCCCTAAAACTATATATTTTATATATATTTTATCTATAAAGCTCAATTTAATTTTAATTTTTTATAAATTGATTTTAATTGAGTTTTTACCTGTATTTTGGGATTTTGTCCCTAATATTATATATATATATATATATATATATATATATATACACGCACACAAGCATGCATATATATATATATATCGTGGCACTGCGTCTGTTATGACGACGAGGGTTTCAGTTGATCCGATCAACGGACAGCATGCTCGTGAAATTAACGTGAAAGTGGCTGAGTACTCCACATACACGTGTGCCCTTAACGTAGTTCTCGGGGAGATTAAGCGTGACACAGGGTGTGACAAGGCTGGCTCTTTGAAATACAGGTACAACAGAAACAGGAAAAAAGAATGAGGGAAAGCTGTGGTGAAAGAGTACAGCAGGGTTCGCCACCACTCCCTGCCGGGGCCTCGTGGAGCTTCATGTGTTTTCGCTCAATATCACTTACAACGCCCGGTCTGGGAATCGAAACCGCGATCCTACGACCGCGAGTACGCTGCTCTAACCACTGGGCCATTGTGCCTCCACACACACACACACACACACACACACACACACACACACACACACACATACATACATACATACATGTGTGTGTGTATATATATATATATATATATATATATATATATATATATATATATATATTATACATATATATATTATACTGCGAATGGTTTTATTAAGCAGTAGATAGATAGATAGATAGATAGATAGATAGATATGCGTTAGGCCACCGATATGATCATTTTTTTTTTATTATACCCTTATTTTATAAATATGAAAACTTATTAAATTCTCTAGTCAGTATATTATTGTGCGGTACCGCATTTACTCCATACTATTTCTGACATTAACCGCATAGCCGAAATAAGCTAGAATGTATACGCGAGAAATACGTGTATGTATTGGTATCTATGGATGTACTTATCGGTGGGTACATGTATTTCTCGTTTATATATTTTTGGCATATATACTTCTACGGATGAATGCAGAACAAATTCTTGCAGAGCATAAAATCTTGAGGTATTGAGTTATCCAAACATTTTTTGTATATTTTCTTGCTCATTCCCTCGCGTTCGACCTGTGGTTGAATATAGAAAACATATCTCAGAGTGGATTTTAGGTAATTGACATCTACTTCTATCGTAGGCCGCTGGTCACATTCAGTAGCCCTTAAATATAATTGTTTTTAAAACATTTAATTTTTACCTTTATGGTCAGTGTTATGCGCTAGGCCACTGATATAATCATTTTTTTATTATATCCTTATTTTATAAACAGACAGACAGACAGACAAATAGATAGATAGATAGATAGATAGATAGATAGATAGATAGATAGATAGATAGATAGATAGATAGATAGATAGATAGATAGATTAGTCTTGCTATGCGTAAGTGAAATATTAATGTGTACATATGTGTGGTTGTGCGTGCGCGTGTGTTTGTGTGTGTGTGCGTATGCTAAGATACATACATACATACATACATACATACATACATACATACATAACATACATACAATGATCAGTTCGTGAAATCGCAGCGATTTGATCTACGTAGATGTAAGGATACAGATAAAACACACAAATGATACGAGTAAAAGGAAGAGGTGACAAACAAACAAATAATGCATAGAGTCAGACAAGCGAAAGCGCGTGCCTGAAAAGCCAAGAAATATAAAGCAAAAAATAACAACTGAGAAGTATACAATGAAGATAAATGTGCCAGAGGAAGAAACAGGAGAGAATCTAGCATTTCGAGGGACACCCGTTATCAAAAAGAAGGAAAAGGATTAAGAGATGCAAGAGAAAAAGAAGATATACGATGCCGAATTTAAGACGTCTCTTTGCATGCTATTTCTTAAATTCTATATCACCTGGTCTTCTATCGTTTGTTGTAAAGAAAATATGTAGTTTCTATTTAGTTGTATCGTGACATAATATATAACACGTGCTTAGAATATATACATTGTTTATATTTAAATGTATCATTTACATACAGACATACACTTGTGATCGTATTTTCCGGCGTATAAGATGCACTCTCCAATAAGATGAACTCTATTTTACAAGTATATTTTGTGGAAAAACAAATTTAGAATGTTTAATCACACACTTATTAGAAGATATTTTAAAGTGGCTTGCTAGGGGAAATTCATAATTCTGTATATATAAATATAATATTGAGACAGTATACCGAAATAAAATATGAAACCATAAATTTATCATATATAAACTACGTTATGGGATTATCACATCTCAGTTTCGCCTTCTCGATCATCTGCATATTTATTAATATTTTAGCCAAGTGAACTGTCATACAGGATGTGAAACTTATATATATGGCTATGAAGTTTTGTGTATCCGTTTTAGGCCAATAGAGCGGTGCACTATTGCTATGATTTTGTTGTCATCCTCTCATTGCAAAAAAAAACCCCTAATAAAGGGATGAACGTTTGTTAACATTCCATTCATCAATCTATGGTAATTTTTCATTTAGAAAAATTTTATAAAAAAATATTCATCAAGTGAGGCTTATTTACGGAGAAAAGTGATATAAGCTAATGTAACCTTCCCACGTAACTATCAAGGAAGACGCAAATTTTCGAAAGTTTGTGCCGGCAGATTGTGATATTTTGGCTTGTTTTCTTTTTATCCAATCCCCCTATAATGAGAGGCAAGGTTCTGGATATCGGTTGAATATTGCCTTTCTCCCATTAATTTCTTATTCTTCGTGTTGCTAAGGCTCCAACAATCGAGTAAAGAAGTATTAGGCGAAACGCAGGTTCTCCATTAGTTTTTTATTTACAATATAGACACAGGTGTGGTATGTTGCTCTTTTGCAGCCATCTCATGCGGTATAAATTTATTGTTCTCCATTACGCGGGTCATGGCCTCAGGAGATGCGACAAGCGGACTAGCCTAGAGGCTCAGCCAGTGAAGTGTGCTCTGCGAGCAGTCGAAGGTCAAAGGGAAAAGAGACAGAACTTCGAGGTTTCTTTCCTTCTATAGTTTTGCCATCGCAAGCCTCGTTGTGAGCTCGTGCATGGCAAATGGATGCAGGTGAGATCTCGCTCCAGTCTCGGAGATGGTAATGGCTACCGCGAGATCTCATTCAATATGGCGCTGACTGCTTGTGCCGCTACACCTTCATTTTTTTAAAAAAGTATTGTGTGATTTGAAGACGATGTTACTGTTATTTCTAGCAGACCTAACAACAACATAGGGAGCACTCTAGTTTTCAAATAAATGAGTAGAGGTATTTATTATTTCAACATCTGAACGTAAGGCACACGACACAGTGCTAATGACAAGATGCGAACTATTTCCCTTGTTGATTGTCTCATACTCTACACTGCAGGACACGTGCGCGCGCGTATGTGTGAATGAGGCTAAATCTGCTTTCAAGCTGAATGGATAATTTACATACAGTTAAGCCTATTTCTCAGCAACTTCATTGATTGGCTATGTTGATATTCTATATTTCCTCAACATTAGTTCTACTGATAATAATAGAACCATTATGGATATATCCTTGCAACTAGACTTTTAGTTTTACTAATGTCCCATTTAGATGACAGTAATCTATGTTTTATTACTGTTAAAATATTAATTTATCTTCATTCTCTGCAGTTGATTCCGAGATCATTTAAAAATAACTTATGCAGTGTAACATTTGCTGCTGTGTTCAGTATTAAATGAGTGGCTGCAGTCTGTTGAGTGTTTTTGGTAACAGAATCCTGATTAGATTAAGCTTAGGAAGCGATTGCTTGCGAAGTGAGGATTTCTGGATAAGCCATGCTCTTAAATAACCTAATGTTTAGGATTAAGTCCCTATTTGGTGTGAATATTCGCTTCACTAGGCAGTTGACTTTGAACATATTTTCACTTATTCTTTGCCGTGAGATTCATCAGCTTAAAAATATGTACTTCATAAAATAATTCTAAAAGTTGAAATTCTTTGATTAATTGAAGAAAACTGTTCACGACTTCTTTAAATTAAGTAATCATGAGCAGTAACCGATTGGATTGAACCTATGTTTCTACTAGAACAGATTTATAAAACATGAAGGAAAGAGTTTGTATCAGCGTAAGAATAAATTAAGATAATTCACTTGAAG
The DNA here is from genome assembly GCF_046866305.1 of Octopus bimaculoides. NCBI lineage: Eukaryota > Metazoa > Mollusca > Cephalopoda > Octopoda > Octopodidae > Octopus > Octopus bimaculoides. Next base: position 22,394,823 of record NC_142930.1, on the reverse strand, counting down.
TGGAAATTGACTTGTAGGTAGGACTTACCGAAGTTAATCTCTCGCTAGATGGCGCTTGAAATATTTATAATGCTTTCAAAGTTTGACACAAGGCCAGCAATATTAGAGCAGGGGTAAATCCTTGACTAGTACTTTATTTTATCGACCCCAAAGGATGAACGGTAAAGATGATCTCGGTAGGATTTGAATTCAGATCATAAGGAGCTGGAAAAAATATTGCTAAGTATTTTATCCGACTCTTTGCGTTCTGAGTTCAAATACAGATTCTACTAGCTCACCGCCATTACTCAAAATATTCATCATAATGATTTCTTTTATCAAGAGGCTGGTTCAAATTTGGTAGGATATTTATTTTATCGATTCTGGAGAATAGATAAACAACGCCCAGTTACAACCTGATAAAAGTCATCCCCCACAAATATACACAGTGAACAACACACGTCTCTCTCGAACCCTATAGCACCTCAAGCCAGCTGATTTGGTTGGACACCACCAGTATCTCTGACAAAGTATCTGCTTCATCTTGGATCTGTCCGAAACAACTAAGGTAATCTACTTAGGTATGTAGTTTTACATTCTTCACACATCCAAGTTTGTCTTTGTGGTTATGAGCGCAGGCATGGGTGTATGGTTGACAACTTTGTTTTGAAACCATGAGCTTCCGATTCTGCGGTGCTTTAGGCGAGTTCTACTACAATTATCTCGAGTTACCTATTGTTTAGTAAGTGAAACTTGATTAACACTATGCGGTAGACCGTCTCAGTGCACACGCGCGTAAATATATATGTGTGTGTGCAAACGACCGTATGAAGTGAGGTGATGAGAATGGCTCCTTAGTACATCACACGGTCGATACAATAAATATGAAAAGGATAAATGGGTATAAGTGCCAGAAGGAAAAGAGAGACACAACCGGGCAGAATGTTTAAGAGAAGATTTTATTTATATGTTAACATGTTTGTGCGTCATATATACATAATAATAGACAAGCCGTCATGAGAACAAAGTGTGTGTGTGCATGGGCATGGATGTATGCGTGTGCATTGATTACAGAACATTGAAAGAGTCTATGATATGACGTTAGAAGAATGTTCAGACACAAGGATGATAAATATCAATTCGTAGTCAATGTACACGATAGTTGAAATGCTGCATCAAGAAGTTGTGGCTGTAATGCAGAGCCGGTTGAGGTACATGTCGTACAAGAAGCTGAGACTACGATGCTGCTGCCGATCACTTGTTACAGAAGTTCTTGCAGGTTGTATTTGCTGCTAACCAAGGTGAAGTAATTCACAAACAGTGTTGTGTTGGAACCTGTGCGAGTGTTGCTTATTGCTGTGTACGTAGAGAGATGATGTTGACGACGTTAAGAAGATGATGGAGGCAACGAAGAAAGTGTGCGTACAGTTTGTAAATAATGTTTATATGTTTATATTTAATACAAAACATGACATAACATTTATTTGGCAAAACAATTCTTATGGCCGTTTACGCTTCCGATGCCAGTCGATGCCTACATTATCCTTAAAGTTAGTTCATATCACTGAATTTAATAATTTAAAAATTATATTGACCCTTACATGAGTGCAGTCACACTAGGTCCACTAACAAATTAGAACCATGGATATAGTTTTCATGTTCAAACAGTTTACTAAATATACTTAATATGCATTATATTATCCTAAAAGTTAGAATGTTCATATCATTAAATTTAATAATTTAAAAATTATATTGATCCCAAGTGGGTGCAGACATACTATTTGTAATATTTGTAACATTTGGGTTTACTATGTAGGATTGAAAGTGTAATTTGACTGTGGAAAGTGTAATTTGACGGTGGAAAGTGTAATTTGTTGACTGGCATCGGAAGCGGAAACGACCGTAAGAATTGTTATGCCACATAAGTGTTATGTCATGTTTTGTATAAAATAATAAGCTATAGATGTGGTCCAATTGATTTGCTTGTTGAGCTGAGGCTTTCTCCATTTTCTGATTACACACACACACACACTCGCGCGCGACGATTTCCGCACTATTTTCATCTACCAATCTAACTCAAAAGTTAATTGTGAACCCGGGGCTATAGTAGAATAACACGTACCCAAAGTGTCTTGTCGTTGGCTCGATTCCTGCAACCAAGTCACCGTGAAGCAAACATTAAAAATACACAACCTTGTCCACTCTGATTTTTTTTTAGGTTCCTTTTTCACTGATATTATAATAACTTACGGTTATTGATACATTTTATGTATATCCTAAATTACAGAGTAATATTTGTGTCAACCCTTATTAATTGGCGAATGTGTACTATTGCGTATTTACACAGTCTCTAATAATATTGATATACTACAATTTTTTCTAGAATATATCGATAGAGAATTTTGCTTACTCTTTACTCTTTTACTCTTTTTCTTGTTTCAGTCATTTCACTGTGGATCACCGCCTTTAGTCGAGCAAATCGGCCCCAGGACTTATTCTTTGTAAGCCTAGTACTTATTCTATCGGTCTCTTTTGTCAAACCGCTAAGTTACAGGGACGTAAAAACACCAGCATTGGTTGTCAAGCGATGTTGCGGGGACAAACACAGACACACACACATACACACACATACACACACACACACACACACACACAGATATATATATATATATATATATATATATATATATATATATATATTCATTAATACTTATTTTCCCTAAAATGATATATATATATATATATATATATATATATATATATATATATATATATATATACGACGGGCTTCAGTTTCCGTCTACCAAATCCACTCACAAGGCTTTGGTCGGCCCGAGGCTATAGTAGAAAACACTTGCCCAAAGTGCCACACACTGGGACTAAACCCGGATCCATGTGGTTCGTAAGCAAGCTACTTACCACATAGCTACTCCTACGCCTACGCTCGTTTTGTTTTTTTTCTCTTTTGTTTTGTTTTGTTTTGCCAATGCTATATGCATAGACAGATACAAACACCTAGTCTGTCTGGTGTTCACTAAAAAAATCTGTAGAAGTATAACACTGAAACAAAACACTTCAAGCACAAAAGCAATTTATTAATCTAGTAACATCGCTAATAACTTTCGGAATGAAGGTGTTTTGGTTTCTTTTCTCATTTTCGTAAAAACAGTTTGTTCTTTAATGATCATTTAAACCATTTAGGAAAAATTTTCCTAGAATAACGGAGTTAAATTGTTTCTTTTGTTTTGCTTTGTTTCTCAGTTTTATGCGTTCTTACAGTTACGATGACAGACGAAACCAGACGGGCTGAAAATGACGATGTAGGCAAAACGACAGTGAGTTGGGTAGGAGTAGGAACATTTCTGTAAACACACTATTATACACACACATATACACATATACATCTGTATGTGTGTGTATGTGTGTGTGTGTGTGTGTGTGTGTATGCGTGCGTGCGTGCGTGCGTACGTGCGTGCGTGTGTGTGTGTGTGTGTGTGTGCGTGCGTGCGTGCGTGTGTGTGTGTGTGTGTGTATGTGTGTGTGTGTGTGATATCTAGGACGGTTAAAATTCGCGAGATCCACGGACGAGTTCTCTCCAGCGGTCTTTGTCCCTCATCATGTCCCTCTCCTAATGAACAACTGAAACTTCTGTCTGTGTCAGAGCAATTCTCAGACAGTTCTTGAACATCATTTTGGGTTTATGTACTGGCCTTCTACCATCTTCCAGCTCACCATACAAAAGTTGCTTAGGACGTCCTTCATCAGTCATTCTCATCAGATGTCCACCCCTCCTCAAACGACTTTGTAGAATCATCGATCCTATACTCCTACTACCACTTCTCTCAAGTACTTCCACATCACTGATAGTTTTCTCCAATTTATTCCAAAAATTTTCCTTAGACAATATTGATGGTATTGTTCCAAATCCCTTAAACGCCTACGATAAACAACCTATGGGATCTTTATGGTTTGACGGCCAACATTTTTTTTATGTAGTGTTTTTGGTACCGAAACACTTTCAAACTTTGAAAGTGTTTCGGTACCAAAAACACTACATAAAAAAATGTTGGCCGTCAAACCATAAAGATCCAACCTATGTCTCACTTTCATAGAGAAATGATGGCAGAACACACGAGCACAACTTTAGTCTAGACAGATATACTATGGCGTGGCCAGAGACGCTTGTCAAGGCATTACTAGCCTTACTGATTCTATATGAAATTTCATTATCAAGACCAGTAATGCTCAGAGTACTCCCTAAATAAATGAATTTGGTTGCAACTTCTTCAGGGAGTTGTGTGTGTGTCTGTGTGTGAGAGAGAGAGAGAGAGAGAGAGAGAGAGAGTCTGAGTGTACGCATATAGAGGTAATATCTGTATACGTATTGATGTGTGTATTTATGTGAGTGTATGTGTATGTAAATATATATACGTATGTGTGTGTTTGTGTATGTGAGTTTCTATATATCTATGAGTCTATGTGTGCATGCATACATGCATACACACACACACACACACATACATACACTCATACATACGCATGAACATAATACTCTGCACATGTATTCATCTGCGCGCGTGTGTGTGTGCGCGCATGTGTAGCGACAGAGTGCGTGTGTGTGTGTGTGCAAATTTGTTCCGTACATATATGGCATGTCATTAGTAAAAGTCGGTTAGTGTTTGCAAATCGTGACGTTGGTTCAAGTTTACTCTTGGTGGAGTTATTACCAACATGCTCATGTTGATCATCTTAGGTCAGAAGACATTGTAAAAACAATTCTTTTCATATCCAGATTAAATACAAGAAAATACGATGCCCACACTGATAAAAGACACCAGGAGTGTTATAAAAGGTATTGGTGGGGTGTAGCCGTAGTAATTGATTTAGTCTGGGTAATATTATATTAAATGATAAACAACCGTAAGTGAAGTACAAATAAAATAAGACGACCAAAGTGACAGGACATAGTTACTTCTTGAAGGAAAGAATATGAGAGAGAGTGAGGAAAGAAAGTTTGAGAGAATGGGACGAAGATGAAACGAATGATGAGTCTTATGTGACGTAGTTCTCTGAGAGTTGGGGAAAGAAAAAGTGGTGAATTTTAAGCAGTGTAGTGGAATGGTGAGGGAATGGTGAGGGAATGGTCTGTGGGGGCGGGGTATAATTCTTAGAAAGAAAGAGGGAGAACGAGAAAAAAGAACAAAAGCAATTCTATATGATGTAGTTCTAAGAATAAGGGTGGAGAGGTAAAGAGAGTGTATGAGAGGAAGTAAGGGAGAGGGAGAGAGATGAAGTTGAGTTTTTATATGGAGTAACTCTAAGAGAGAGAAAGAGAAGTTGGTAAATGTTATGTAGTGTAGTTCTCAGCCTCCAAATTAAGTTAAAGGTCGACAGAGCCTTTGTCCTGCCAACTTTGCTGTATGCCAATGAGACATGGACTTGTAGTGGAAAAGGTGTATCAGAAGATGTTGAGGTAACAGATGCCATAGGCATGTGGATGCCTTCAAAGTAAACAATGGAATAACATCGGTCTATAGTTTAAATAATTTATTTAAACGGTACTTGCATTTGCTTGCGGTATACACAAATTTTCACTACATCAATTCGTTGCCAACTGCTTCGAGCTGGCGAAGAAATCAACAGGATACATCTGTGGATATGATAGGGTAGAACTGAATATGTTTTCTGTCTGTGTGTGCGTTGGTCATTCAACCGGACATGTTTGCGTCTGTGTGTGCGTTGGTCATTCACATCGGTCGTTCATGTTGAATATCTTAAAAATTATTGACCTGCTATCTCGTGGCGCGTCTCTGGCTTGACTGTCCCTTTATGGATTACTGTAGTTATAACAAGTCGCGGCAGCTAGAAGGACAGACATACCACAGGAGAAATTGTGCCTAAATAGGTCAACTCCTGTCCATTTGAACATCACCTGACATGGCTGAGGTCGGAGGTCAAAGGGAAACGATCCATCATTTTTTGACAGGACAAAGAAATTTCTTTTGCGCCTGTTTGGTCAGTGGTGGATCAGACGAGCGAGAATCCTTAGATTCGGTTTCGAATCTAAGCTCGGAGAAAGGAAGTGTTAGTTTTACAGACTGTTTACAGCAAGCAGGCCAAAACGATTAATAAATCCCACCTGAACCACCCGTGCAAAACATTTTTCTCCTAAATACACGAAATACTTAAAATAGTATCAAAACAGAGAATGTCAGATTTGTGTAATATGGTCCTCGGAGAGAAGAGAAATGGTTAATGTCATGTAGTGAATCTTTGGTAATAATGAGTTTGTCAGTTTTACATAGTATAATACCATGCTCTGTATCTCTGGCGAGATATAAAACATAACCAGTCATACCATTTTCTACCATCACTGAAGCCATCTATACAGTCACCTGATTGCCAAAAACAGTAGTGAAACTTCCCTCAAATCATACTATACCGTTTGAAAATTAAAATCATTTGGGAGAAGTATAAAGGAAATAAATAGTATCAAGATATTAGAAAGTATTTGACTTTGAAAGCAAATAAATTAATTTAGTAAACAAATTCATACTTGAGTCCTTCGTTCCCAGTGAAACACAGTTCATCGACGATTTTCTCCACTGTTCTCGACTCTGGATTGTTTTCTACATAAGGCCTTCCTCTTCCAGATCCGGTCAGTTTTGAGTTGTTACCGATGCCTTTGTAACTTTACTTTAATTTTTAGATAAGAGTGTTGGCCTTATGCAAACCCTTTTTCATCTCTAGAAAGAAAGGGTCCATATTATTCTGGACTCTATCCTTCAACCTGTCCAGTATAGAAGGCTCTACGAGAAGCTTGTGCTCTGCTAGCATAGTCCTCGGAGCCATTGAGACATACAAGTCAACACACTGCAACAAGAACTGGAACTTGAGGTGGAAACAAATTTATAGTCATGTAAAATGGTAAAAATATATAGTTTTAAAGACATGTGGGTTATGAAGATGCTACAAAACTTAATAATACAAGTAGGTACTACAGACTAAGAGAAGAAAATTGTAAATAACTATAATCATTAAGAGACGTAATTTTAATTATTGTCGTTAAACGAAAATTTATTTTAAAACGCCATAAAAGACTTTTAAATGACATAATTATTATATTATGCTATGGTTACTTAATCTGAAAAGACTAAATGATACTATAACAAGGAGACGTTAAATCAATAATATAAGAAAGTTGTAAAAAATTGTGAAAATGAATTTTGAATTAGGAAAAGCTGAAGTTGAACAGATTTGTGTTAGTATTTTTCCAGTGGTGGAAGAAAGCACATTCAAACTAAAGATCTAGAATATAGGAAATTCTAAAGTAGCATTATTAAGTCGTTATGAAAGGAGGCTACGTTAACAGACATACGATTATATACTCAAATGTATACGTCCTTAAGTATATAACTATATATGCGTGTGTGTGTGTGTGTGTGTGTGTGTGTGTGTGTGTGTGTGTGTGTGTGTGTGTGTGTGTGTGTGTGTGTGTGTGTGTGTGTGTGTGTGTGTGTGTGTGTGTGTGTGGCCAGCTAAACCATCATCGAACTGCGATGCATTAGAGTTAATCTTGACTTCTTATAGTAGCTGTTGAGTTAAAAATCATCTTTGGGTATGTGGGTTTAAGTGGTGTGGTAATTAGGTTTTTATGGTTGGTTGTTATGGAAAGGTGTTTTGCAAAAATTTTTAACTGATTAAATTTGAGGTTATTTTATTGTTTAGAATTTATTCATGCATGTAGAACTTTGTAAACAAACCTGTAGGTGTTTCTCTTTTGTTATGTAGACACAAGGTGTAACAGCATTTTTTTTTTTTTTTTTTTGCATTTTGATATTATTGGATTTAATCCTTTTGCTTTGACAATGTAAAGGTCAAAGGTACAAATCCCAGTATTTAAGCCTTTAGTAACTGGGTGTGTCAACTTTCGTTTTCGAAAGAACGTACATAGTATAGGTTGGTCATCTCTTGTTATTTAATGTTATTTCTTGTTTTCATTTGTAAGGTTGGGGTAATTAGTCAGGCGTGTTATGCCTTTGCTAGTATAGAAAAAGTATTTGAGTAAAGGTTGTATGTTTTTATGTTTCTTTCAACGAAATCAGGAATGGTTGCGTAGTAAGAAGTTTCCTTCTCAACCACATGGTTCTGGGTTCAGTCCCACTGCATCAGGGAACAGAGGAAAATATCCATTTTGAAGTTCAGTAAGATCTCTGGGTGAAGAGAATTCTTCAAGATCTTTCAATTTTCCGTCAAACAGAACATGTACCCCTGACTGATAATACTGCCTACATTTTTAAAGTAATATTCAACTAATATCATACGATACAATCTTTTCTTTCAACATCCATATAAACGTCGTGGCGTTTCACTTTTCCTGCATCTTAAAGGATGACCTGTCGTTGTTTAATTGCTACTAAGCGATGAAACAAGTGAAGCGTTACGAAGCGCTTGCGTCGTTTCACCGGAGGCCTTAAACATGACCTTCACTTCAGACACTATGGCTTCAATGTTATATTGTCCGATAAGGAAACAAGTGTTGCTACAAGTGCAAAAGTACCGTGCCTCTGTACTTGACTTGAGCTATTAGTCAAGATTTGTTTCAGGTCTCAATATTTGAAGGAAATAAGGTATGAACTTTACATTGACGCTTTCTTTTGAGGGGCCAGGGACGAGCGTATAATTAATACGGCACTTGAAATCATTAGCAGCCAGATTCTCGTTATAGTAGAATTCTTCACATAATTATCAGATTTGTAACCTGATGAAATAAAGTGTTCCTGAAGATTCGTTGTGGTTGAGCATCTACAAGCACTTGAAACTTCCATCACAGGGTTCCAAGCAACCCATAATGGTCAAACGCGCGTAGGAACTTTAAAATAAGAAACCTGTGTTTATACATATTTTTCTTACATTTATTTAGCTAAGTTTTAACATCATTTCCTTCGACATAGACACCTGATGCAGCAATACACCTATCCCAGCGTTCCTGCTACTTTGGGAATCCAACCTAGAAGTTATTACCCATAAGCGAATCGAGGACCTTCGCCGATTCGCTCTGAATCTCAACAACGGTGCTAAAACGGCGACCTTTGAGCCTTTTCATCTTGGAGAAGAGATGGAAGTCTGCAGGTGCTAAATCTGGCGAATATAGTGGCGGCGGAAGTGATACCATGTTATTTTTTATGAGAAATTTACGAGTGAGGAGAGCTCAGTGAAAGGATGCATTGTCGTCGTGAAGAATCTAATTCTGCGCGCGCTCCATAGATGGTATTGCTTCCGCTGAATGTCCACCCTCAAACGCTTCAAAATTTCGCGGTAGAACTCTCGATTGGCGGTCTGGCCCTGGGGGACGAATTCTCAATGCACAATAGCACATTCCAGATCGCTCAATGTCTTCCAGGGACTTTCTTCCGCTTTTGAAGCGCCCGCACCACTCGAAGCATTGCGTATAACCCATTGCCTCGTCGCCGCCAGCTTGCTGAAGCATGCTCAATGTCTCTGTAGCGGACTTCCCAAGATTAATGCAAAATTTCACGTTGGCTCTTTGTTCCTGTCCATGACAAAATCGCAGGCTACAGCATCACAAAAACAAATTTCCCAACTTACAAAGTAAACACAGCGATGTCACTCGACACACTACCTCATGAAGGTCACTGCTAGCACTAACTGTGCATGCAACCGTGTGCTGCCACCTGTTGGTGCGCTACAGAACTAGTCCGGGAACTTTTTGATACACCTCGTATATATATAAACATACAAATATAACTCAAAAAACATACATCCATACATACATTGCCATGATTGTATGTATGTATGAATGTGTGTATGTGTGTATATATGTATGTATGTATGTATGTATGTATTATGTATGTATATCAGGTCGCTGTTGGGCGCTACAGGTAACATGTAACCCAGTACAACCTGTTGCATGGTCGGGTCGTCGGAGACTAAATTGGCAACCCATCAAGCTTGCTTGGTGAGGAGGGTGATTGTTGGACACTCTGCAGGATGAAAAATAAGATCTGTCAAAGGGCGGAAGAGTTCATGAGCAGTCAACGGCCATCTAACAATATGTGTGCATGTATATATATGCACGTATGGATGCGCGGGGACGTGGAAATAGTTGGGTTGGTGTCCAGGCGCGTGGTTGTCCCACTGGGAGTGGGAGGCCCCTCTGTTATTATAACGTCTTTCTAGAAGAAGGAAACTCTGAGAGAAAACCTGCGACACTGACAATATTCGATGGTGCAGACTAGTTCTTCTTTTCGAGTTTATGTTGTCCATGTTCAGAAAGTGGGACTGAATTTGTGCAAATCTTTTCCCCACAATAAAAGAACTCATCATGCACAGTCATCGCTTGAAAAAACATGTAAGGCCTATCACAAAAGTGACTTCGCATGTCCGGGACTTTCAATCAAGTGACGGCAATACTCAGACATGAGTTTGCAGCTATCATGTATGTATGCATGTATGCATGTATGCATATACACATGCGTGCATATCCAGAGTTTGACTTTAAAATGCATCCGGTAGTGGGGCTCTGGTTCGGGAGTTCCAAGGTTTTGAGGAGTGTGAAATCGCTCTTAGCCGTTATTGTTCCCAGATCTACTCTGATCATGGTCCTAGCTATAGATTAACTAGAATATGTGATGACAATCTGAGTGCAGGGACGCAGAAATACTCTTGGTTGATGTCAGAGCGTACAATAAGACCACCGGTAATGAGTAACTTCCCCCACCATCACCCAGCTGCTATCTCAGCATCTTTCTAAGAGAGGGACACTTTGATGTAAAACCTACGGTTTCACAAGATACTAACCACAGAGACTCAGAGAGTGTTAGTCGCGATGTTCATCCGTTTATCACTATAATCTAATGATGTACACATGTCCTTTATGGTGACCTCGTTTGTCATTGCATCTACTGAAAGAACATCCTATAACTATAGAAGAGTAACGATGTGTGGAGACTTAATCAGCTAGAGGCACACAGTAAATTACAAATTACGTCTGTCATCTATGCTTCAAACCATGCAGACCTGCAATGGGACACTGAATTGTTATCTGAGAGGTCATTGAGACAGAAAGTCAGAAATTCCATTGATAATTAGGAAGCACAAGGATAAGGCAATTATCTGCGAAGATTAAGCAATCACCATGTATGTGTGTATATGTAGATGGATGGATGTATATAAATGTGTGTGTGTATTTGTGCATATATATATATATATATATATATATATATATATAGGGACGCCTATGTGTTCATATGCATTTGTACATATATGCCTGGGTGGATGCATATATATATATATATATATATATATATATATATATATATATATATGTACATAATTGGAAAAATTTTGGAATCAACAAGAAGGCGTACGGTCGGGCATTTATTTTTTAATCACTACAATTGTTTCTACGTAACGTAGTTTTCCATACGTGCAGATACTTGATTATGCAACTGTTTCCTTGCATTATCAGATCTAGTTGTGTTTCCTCAGGCGATATGTAAATATTGTCTCCGTAAGTTCACATTCTCAGCTTCAAGACCATCTTGTCTGTCTGTCGTGGCTTGAATTTAGTAGTAGTCACTGAGTTTATCACGGTGTGTTGTTGCTAAAGGACCCCGTCGGCAAACTGCTTTGAATGTGTAGATGTAGCGTGATAGTGATTCTGCTACTGTTAAAGTGGTTGCCGTTTTAAACGGATTGGCATTTGATTTCTTTGTACTGTTGGTTTGTTCTTCATGGTTGGTCATACATGCGATTGTCTTTAGCTGAGCTTTACAAATCGGCCTATACGTACAAACACACAGCCGTTCACATATACATCCATATACGTACTAACGCTTGTTAACTCCAAATGTTTTTCAACTATCTATTCACACACGACAGATGCCCAAACGCAAACCTGGAAGTACATATAATACTACTACTGAATAGCACAGGTGGACGAGCTTTATACTGTACTCTACTACGTTCTTAATAGAATATACCATAACAATGTGTGTGTGTATATTCTATGCATTATCATGTATAGGAGTACGTATTTGTGCGCATATCCACGGACATATGTTTATGTATTTTTTTTTATGTATTCATATATATTTACCCGGCTGCATATATGTGAGGGAATGCATGTATAGTTTTGCATATATTTATATATCGGCTATATTATGTACAGATTGTATCAGGTTGGACCAATTACTTAATGGCATATTTAGAAACGACCAAACGACTTGGTAATAGCACTGTTGACACGACACAGTTTTCTCTGAATGCCAAAACCATTGCTGCTTTTTTTTTTTTTCTATCATTTAGACTTCTCTGATTGTGTGCCCATAACATAATATAACTATGTTATTCTAAGCCGTCCAGTCCTATATTTTAATTAATCCACGTTCAACGGTTATAATTAAGATAATGTTTCTTAATGATTGTAAATAGTTATGATATTTGTCTACCTTTAATTTGCATTGACTCTATGCATTAACATTTCTTAAAACATTCCTATAATTTATGTCATCTAATACTGTATATTTCATTGTTTTTTTTTTGTTTTTTTTTTCCTGGCCAAGGAAGCGAGTTGGCAGAATCGTTAGATCGCTGGACAAAATGCATTGCGATATTTCTTCCCACTCTTTACGTTATGAGTTCAAGTCCCGCTGAGGTTAACTTTACCTTTCGTTCCTCCGGGGTCAATAAAGTATCAGTTATATATTAGGATCGATGGTATCGACTAGCAATAGTATATAGCTAAGTTTTCCTAAAATGTGTGTGCGTCAGTGCGTATTTTTGTATTATATTTTGATTCAAAAGCTATTACATGCTAATTTAAACCTTAGGTTGGTGACAAGTCACCTCAAATCTCAAGAATTTTTCTAAGGATTCTTGCAGAATATAGGATGGCACTTTTCTGCAAGTTGACATTACGCGTTTCAATTCCAATAGCCTTTTGCATCTAAGAAAAGAGTTTGAAAGTCGTGTCAAGTGCACTAATTTCATTGGAGCAATTGCTACCTTTGTTTTACACAATCTCTCAGAATAGATCCTCAGAATATTTCTCAAATTTCTCAACTTCTTTGATAAGAAAATGTCTAAGAGTTGACTTTTCTCTTGTTCTCTACGATCATGTCTGATCTCCTTGCTTCAATAGTATGGTCACTTTCTGTTGGAAAATTTCATAAAATTCTCTAATTATCATTCACCATCACAGCCTGTCGCTCGTATTCGTACCACTCACAAATTTCACTAACCGCAAGCTTACAGAAACGTAAACACACCAACACCGGTTATCAAGCAGTAGGTGGTGAAGACAAACACCGACACAGACAGACAGACGGACGGACGGACGGACGGACGGACGGACGGACGGACGGACGGACGGACAGACGGACAGACAGAAGGACAGACAGACGACGGGCTTCTTTCAGTTGCCGTCTTCTAAATCCACTCGAAGACTTTGTCTAGTCCGAAGCTTTAGTAGGAGACATTTGCCTAAGGTGCCAAACAGTGGCACTGAACCCGAAACTATGCAGTTGGAAAACAAACTTCTTGCCACACAGCCACGTATATATGCATGCATACATACATATATCACTACTATTTTTAGTTTTCATTTCGCCATCCTTGCATGGATAAGCGGATCACCTCCAGCAGTGCATGTTGACAATCTTTGTTTTGGCATTTCCTATGAAAAGCTCAGCATCCTGAAATCGATCTTCACCACTTCATCCTAAGTCTTTCGGATTTCATCTACTTTCAGGCAACTTGCACTATTTTATGCTGTCATCTTCTATGCGTATCACAAACACGGACCACCGCAGTATTCTTTCTTTCACACTACATCTCATTTCCCCTACATCTAGTTTTTCTCTTAGCTCATTTGTACTGTTGTTCATGCACAATAACAGTACACATCCAGCAGAGTGTGTTCGCTTCACTTCTTGCACATTTTCACAAATCCCCAACAATCGAAGCTCACATCACACTGCCATGCATATACTATCATAAAATCTGATCATTCTACACAAATATACATAATGTTCTTGCCAGTTGATGGCATAGAGTATTCGGCAGCTATATAAAGCAGTTGGCAATTAAGTGATCACAATGTTGAACAGCTAAATTTGCATGTCTAAGCATTAGACGGTTTGTTATTATACACCACACAGCATGAACAGGAGCTACTGAAATTTAAATATTAGAAAATCTTATCTGTGAAAATAAACTACATATATATGGTCATATGTGGAGGCACATGGCTTAGTGGTTAGAGCAGAGGACTCACGGTCGAAGGATTGCGGGTTCGAAACTCAGACCGGGCGATGTGTGTGTTTATGAGTGAAACACTTAAGCTCCAAGCGGCTCAAGTAAAAAGTAATGCTGACTCGTTCACCACAACTTTCTTTCACTCTTTCCTCCTGCCTCTAGCAGTTCACCTGCGACGGACCAACGTCCCGACCAGGTGGGGAACCTATACACCAATGAAACGGGGGAAACCGGCCCTTATGAGTCAGGCATGACTCGAGAAGGAACAAACAACAACATATGGTCATATATACATAATATATATGCACACATATGCATGTATATAGACATATACATAATATATATGCACACATATGCATGTATATAGACATATACGCATATATATAACATTAACACACGTATATATATATTGAAACCGGGCTTAGCTGCTAGTATATATATATATATATATATATATATATATACTAGCAGCTAAGCCCGGTTTCACCCGGTCGGTTTGGATGATGTGGCTGTAAAACCTGCTCTGGGTAAGCATTCGACTTGTTTGGGCACGCATACGTTAAAAAACAATTTTAGAATGACATTTTTCTGTCAAAACGCTAAAGATTACTGACCAACAGAAAAAAACCAACCCAGATTTAACCAAATCAAAAAATAAACCCAAATACTAAGCGAACAAAGATGAACCATCCCACTTCCATTACGCGCGCGCGTGCACATTCACATACCCCGCCTTTTACATACACACACATACATTCACACAGAGTTGAAACGCTCACCCCTTCTTTCCTTATTCATCTATCACTCCTTCCTTTCTCATTCATAAACACAAGAGTATCATTTTAGTAGATTATCTCGGTAACCACAGGAGCTATAAAAAAAAAAATACAAAGCCCAGCAACACCACCAGATCATTCTACACATCTGTGTAATTTTTCGCGCAATTCCACCCAGCCGTTTGACCGTGAATCCCAAGACAAAACTAAGCGAACAAAGATGAACCATCCCACTTTCATTACATTGGACCATAATAGCTGTTATAATTTAATCATCTATAGTCTGATATGATAATATTTCGGAATAAAAGATTTCCTTCTTCAGATATACCTAGGAATTGATCGAGTCACTGCTATAATCGGTTTAACAACGTTTTTTTGTTTTTTTTCGGAAGCCTCTCTGCAGTGATCTCACTCCCACTACAGACATGGTCACCTAGGTAGCAGAAGCAATCAACTACTTCTAGCATGTGATGGAATCTGTTTTCTGTACATCAGTGTTTATTGTCCCTGTGCACCTGCCAAACACAAAAACTATCTCCCCGGTTAACCTTCCTTTGATATTGCTGCACCATCTGTGTCCATAGCTTAGACTGGGTACATCATATGGATTTTCTACCCACGCCTTTTCTACAGATCAAGTGCCATCTACCTGAAGGGATTTGGGATTTGTCAGGGTTAGGGTTAGGGTTACATTTGACAGAATAATCTGAATGTTAAAGGGTTAAACATTTATTATTTGGTGTCAGTGGAAGTGTGTCAGTGGAAGTGTGTCAGTGGAAGTGTGTCAGTGGAAGTGTGTCAGCGACCAGGTCACAGAATTTGTAGCAAAAATTTTTACACCAGTTAATAAATGTTTAAATGAAGCTAACAGTTTTGTATGTTTTTAAATGGCTAGCATATATTTTTCATGCTGCAATTGCTTTGGTTTCAGCACAAATCAAATCACTTGTTAGATAAGCACATCTCTGAAATACAAGGTTTTTTTTTCTTTTCTTTTTTTTTTTTGTTATTTTCCACCTTTAAAAAATATTTTTGAAAAATTTTATTATTAGGATTTATTGTTAGTCATTAATACTAGGTCCTCTGCAATAGTAGCTTGGTTTCAGTTTATTTTATTTGTTTGTTTTAAAGGGTGTAACCAAAAAGAGACAAAATTTAATATTTTAATATGTTTTCATATGTGGATTTCTTTTGACTATTTTCAAAGCCAATATTCATCCAGAAGAGTGTACAGCAATATATTATTGCTACTTTTTTTTTTTTTTTTCTTTGCAATCAACACTGCTCATCCACTCCCAGCTCACTTAGAAGAGTAAAAAGAAAAACTCGACTCAGGTGTGAGTTGAACTCAAAACAGAGAATGACAAAATTAAATACTGTAGTAAATTTAGTCTAGCTCTCTACCATTACTGCCAAATGACTGCCCTTCTATTCTCAAATGGTAGTAGCTTTTTGATAGATTGTATTAGAAAGAACTTTAGTTTTTCTGTCCTTCTTTCCTTTTTTTTTTCTTTTGTAATCCAAATATAGTAAGTTCATACCTCTCTGAGGATGTTAATAAACAAGAAAAATAATACTTCGATTTCTAATTTTCACAGTTTATAAGCATTTTGTTACACTTGCCAATATTGTTACTGTTGACAAGTTGAAACAACTTTCAACCAGTCAAACAGGAAGTTCTATCATCATGGTTTAGTTGATAATTTATTCGTCTAAAATATTTCCAGTTTTTCTTTATGCATTTATTACAGCATAATGAACAAATTATTCTTCATTAGGATGTAATAAATGTTTGGAATCCCTCTTTTTCCTTTCTTATTCCTTTTGTTTCCTCTTCTTTGAAAGTTTTTCTTTTTTTTTCTTTTTCAGTTTTTATTGTTTTTTGTTTCCTTTGAAGGAATTCCGACAATCCACCACCACTTTTGTCTCTAGTGGTCCCAGCAGAGAAAAAAAAGACATTAAACCAGTTGATCACTGCTAACATAATTCTGTGGATATCTAGCTATTGCAAGAACAACATCTGTTTTGGAAGCAAATAGCAGCTATGATGATAAGGATGAAGGCAACAGCCAACACAGTTCCAGTAGCAAACATTTCTCCCATTGAGAGGCCACTTTGACCAGGCGGAAGGACTTCGTCATCATCAAACATTGGAGTGTCGCTAGAGAGAAAAAAGAAACAGAAAAAAAAAGCAGAAACAAGTTAATTATCATATAAACAACAAAAAATTAAGCAGTAAGACTGACAAATAAAATAAAATTTAACAATTTCATCATCATCATTTAATGTCAGTTTTCCATGTTGACATCGGTTAGAGGATTTGACAGAATTCAGGAAGGCACAGAGCTGCAGTGAGTTCCAATGTCAGCTTTGGCGTGTTTTCTATGGCTGGATGCCCTTCCCAATGTCTTCTACCTTAATTTTTTTCTTTTTTTATACCCAATTGTTTTCTCTAACTTTTTAATAGTTTAAAGTGTGCAACAAATGCTACAGCATACAAATTTTCGCCAATGATAAAGTATGTGTGAACATCATTCGTAAATACAAAAAGATTTGGAAAATGTTGACAGTCATCATCATCATTTAATGTCCACTCTCCATGCTGGCAATGGTTAAATGGTTTGACTGGAGCTGATAAGCCAGAGATCTGTATCAGGTTCCAATCTGATTTGGCTGGTTATGTTTTCATTATTCTATATTCTTTTATTTGTTCCAGTCATTTCACTGTGGCAATGCTGGAGCACCACCTTTAGTCAATCAGATCAACTCCAGGACTTATTCTTTGTAAGCCTAGTACTCATTCTCAGTCTCTTTTGCCAAACTGCTAAGTTACGGGGACATAAACACACCAACATCAGTTGTCAAACGATGGTGATGGTGGGGACAAACACAGCCACACAAGCATATGCATACATACATATATATATATACAACAGGCTTCTTTCAGTTCTGTCTACCAAATCCCCTCACAAGGCTTTGGTCAGCCTGAGGCTATAGTAGACGACACTTGCCCAAGGTGCCACGCAGTGTGACTGAACCCAGATTCATGTGGCTAGTAAGCAAGCTACTTACCACACAGCCACTCTTGTGCCTATAACGTATAACGTCCTTTTTTTTATTTCAGATTCTTCAGTTTTTGGGAGACCCATGCTAACAGCGTTTGAATGAAAATAGCCCATCTAGACATTTTTTTTCAGAAAATGAAGGTTAGTGATAGATATTAAGCATACATTGAGTATATATTTGAAAGAAAACCATAATAATAATATAACATTTATTGACATAATGAATTATTTAGCCACATTAGTGCCATTTCAACAGATAACTTCAAAAATCCTATTAGTCATGGAATCTGTCAATTTCTTAATAGTAGCAGATTGGACTGCTTCTGCTGCAGCTTTGATGGTCACCCATAAGACATCTTTCAACATAAATTGGTGTCCATCGGCATAAACATCTTGTTTAATGATGGACCAAAGATTTTCGATAGGGTTGAGATTCAGAGATGCTAGCAGCCACACTATCAATCTTTCACCTTGTATGTCATAAGACTCTAGGAATGTTTGGATGGTCCCAGCAGAGTGGGAGGGAGTGATGACATGCATGAATATGAGATTCCTTAGAAGTGACAGCAGTATGTCATCTAGCCAAGGATCCAAGACCTCCTCCATGCGATTTCAGTAGGCGGCTGCAGTCACTTTAACCTCTTCAGGCACCCAAACTGGGCCAACAGGTCTGTCCTCGATGACACTGGCCCACAACATGACTCCTCAACTGTTGTTGATGTCGTAAACGTTGGTGACACTCATCTCCAAAATAGACCCAAACATTTGCCCAACCGTCAGATTCATCAAGGGTCAACCTGGTTTCATCAGTGAACAGAACACACCTCAAGTCTAACATCATGTACTTTTGGGCTCGCTGAAGCCTCAAACTCATGTGAGGAGGCAGTTTCAGGGGTTCTCGCATGGAAGCCATGCTCTGATTTCTGGTGGTTTTCAGTACATGAGGAAGTCCAGAAGTAGTGAAAATAGCTTTGATTGTCTGTCCAAGTGTCCTATGTAACTTGTGGCCAATATTCCTTAAATCCCTAGCTATCACAGTCTTGGAGGTCCCACAATCGGATTGTTTCTTCCATGGTGCTCATGTGGCTACAAAATTCATTATGTCAATAAATGTTACAATATTATTATGGTTTTCTGTTAAATATATACTCAATGTATGCTTAATATGTATCATTACCCTTCATTTCCTGGGAAAAAAATGTCAAGATGGGCTTCAAAAGCTACTAACGTGGTTCACTCAAAAGCTGAAGAACCTGAAATAAAAAAGAAGGGACGTTACACAGAATAATGAAAACATAACAATGGTGTTGCCATAGTGTATAAACCAGCTGAGAAAAGTTTTATCAAAATCGATTCACAGAAAACCGGAAAATCCTAAATTTCACTCCTAAGCTATTAATGTGATTTTAGGTGTATATTGATGAACAGATAATCTAAATGTAGAAGATCATATCATAATTATTTGACTTTTGTGGAGTTGCCAGACTTCAGTTTAACTAGCTGAATATTAGAATATTAAGATTACCTGATGTACGTGGCTGTGTGTCGTCTGCCTGTGTGAGGTAGGACAATGGAGAAGTTACCTGCAAAAACAGCTTCATGAAGGACAGTATAAACATATTTACTGTCAGGACCTGAAAGAAACAAAAAAATAAAACAATATTCTTTTGCAGTTCAGTGGACTAATTCAAAAGGTAATAGAGACTAATTCAAAGGTAATAGAATTAACAACTTTGCATGTTAAGTGAAGATAACGTCTGTTCAACAAATCAAACAAGTAACCTCACTACTACTGGCACCCCCAACTCTGTATATATTTCCTCTTTTGTTTCTTTCTTATTACTTTCTCTTTTCCCAGTTTCTCAACCTTCCACTTTTTCTATATACTTCCTTCTTGCTCTTTCTTGTTTCTTTTCTCATTCCATTTTTAGTCAGTTATGCCATGTAGGCTGTGCCTGATGACTGTGCCAAAATGGTAGGTGTGTTATAAAACACTATTTGGCATGTTCTCACCACATGAAACTAGAAGCAGCACATAAAAACATGTATTGCGTTTACTAAATAAATATATATCATCATCATCATCATCATCATCATCATCATCATCATCATCATCATCATCATTTAACGTCTGTTTTCCATGCTGGCATAGGTTGGATGGCTTGACAGATCTGGAGAGCCAGCTGCTGCACCAGGTTCCAAACTGATCTACAGCTGGATGCCCTTCCTAATGTCAACCACTCCGAGAGTGTAGTCGGTACGTTTTACATGCCACTGGCAAAGGAGCTAGCCAGGCAGGCCTGAATTCGTTCACATTTGGATAGTGCTTTTTATGAGCCACTGGCATGGGAGCCAGTCAGTGGGTACTGGCATTTGGATGGTGCTTTTTACGTGCAACCGGCATGAGAGCCATTCAGGTGGCCCTGGCATCAATCACGTTCAGATAATGCTTTTTAGGTACCACCGACAGGGAGCCAGTCGGGGGTGTTGGCACCAGCTACATTTGGATGGTGCTTTTTACGTGCCACTGGCACAGGAGCCAGTCAGGCAAACCTAGCATCGACCACATTCAGTCAAACCGTCCAATCCATGCCAGCATGGAAAACGGACGTTAAACGATGATGGTGATGATGATGAAAATGCAAAATATTTTATTTTTTGTAGATTAGGTAGGCATAATTCACCCCTGCTTTTCAATCTCAGTATTCAAGCTATGCATAATACTGTTGTAGTACACGTGCTGCGTACACTCCTACAACACCGCTTTATTTACATGTTCTGAAGGCAGAAGTAAATCTGCCTTCAACTCAGTCATGCACCTGTTTTTCGCATATTTTTTGTGTTTTACTGCATAAAGATCACCAATTGCCTACCCTGAGTAATCACTGATGGCATCATCATCATCGTTTAACGTCCGCTTTCCATGCTAGCATGGGTTGGACGATTCGACTGAGGACTGGTGAAACCGGATGGCAAAACCAGGCTCCAATCTAATTTGGCAGAGTTTCTACAGCTGGATGCCCTTCCTAACGCCAACCACTCAGAGAGTGTAGTGGGTGCTTTTACGTGTCACCCGCACAAAAACGGCCACGCTCGAAATGGTGTCTTTTATGTGCCACCCGCACGGGCCAGTCCAGGGGCACTGGCAACGATCTCACTCGAAAATCCTACGGGAGCCAGTCAGGCGGTACTGGCAATGGCCACGCTCAAAATGGTGCATCTCATGTGCCACCCGCACAAGAGCCAGTCCAGGGGCACTGGCAACGATCTTACTTGGCTTGCCGGGTCTTCTCACGCACAGCACATTTCCAAAGGTCTCGGTCAGTATGCCTCAAAAAAAAATATATATATATATATATATATACACACACACATTTACCTTTTCAATTTCTTTTTCAACTGAATCAACTAAGATCCTCTTTCTATAAGATTTGTGAGAGTATGTTGTGAAGCCTTAAAAAGAATACAATAAAAGACAACTCGAATTGCTTAGGGAATTAATTCCTTGATGCTGAATTAAAGATGCTGTAATATAAATAGATATTTTTACAGTTCTGTGTAAAAGAGCTTCACTTACCACTCATGTTAGCATTTGGAGGGAGTAGTTGGAATGTAACAACGATAGAACCACGGCGAACAAGAAAATTTACTAGCCGCCGTCTGTCGAGAGGCTGAATCTCTATTATCTTGTCAATAATTATCTGTGGTAAATTTGGAATCTGATCTGCTTTAAGAAGTTCATGGTAATCCATATCCTCAAATATGACATTAAATATATATGGTGAAGAATAGGATGTAGCTGCAAATAAAGGCAAGAAATAACAAGACACTTGAGCATACAAGAGAGTTGGAGAAGAAGGATGGCATATACATGTTTACAGGATCTTCAGGTGTGGAAGCAAGGCCTGGAATCTAAGGGCCTTAGAGTTAATTTAGCAAAAGCCAAAGTCTTTAGTAAGTAGAAAAACAGACAAATCCCAAGTCCCTTCAGGGTATTAGTAGAAACTCCATTTGTTGTACCAGTATAAGCTTTGGATACATAAGAGGTGTGTAGTGGTATCAAAGGAAGGTTAATGGAGAAAATCGTTTTTGTGTGTGGTAAATGTGCAGATACAATAAGCACTAAAAATGCACAGACAATAGACTCCCTCAAATGTTTGGTGGGATCATTAGATGTAGTAGATAGCTTCAGTTACCTAGGAGACCAAGTTAGCAGTAGAGGAGGAAATTCTGAAAGTGTTGTTGCTAGAATAAGAATGGGCTGGGTAAAGTTCAGAGAGCTTCTACCTTTGTTGGCAACTAAAGGCCTCACCCTCAGAGTAAAAGGCAAGTTGTATGATGCCTGTGTATGTACAGCTATGTTACATGGCAATGGAACATGGGTTTTGACCATGGAGGACTTGCAAAAGCTTGAAAGGAGTGAAGGTAGCATGCTCCACTAGAGGGGTAATGTCAGTGTGCATGCACAACAGAAAGTAAATGATTTAAGAGGAAAACTGGGTATAAAAGGCACCAGATGTTGTGTGCAAGAGAGAAGAAAATTGTGCTGGTTTGATCATGTGATGCTTATGGATGAGGACAGCTATGTAAATAACTGCTGAGCTCTAATTGTGGAGGGAACCTGTGGAAGAAGTAGACCTAGAAATATGTGAGATGAAGTGGTGAGAAAGGATTTTCAGATGCTGGCCTCACTGAGGAAAGGAGTTGTTGCAATTTGCTGTACTTGAAAAATGCATCAAGCTAATTAAGATCTTCCATACACACAGGCTTGTTCATTCAGGTACCAGTGCCACAGAAAATGCACCCATACCAGTGCTGCATAAATGCACTCATGCTGGTGGCTTGTAAAAAGCACCCAGCACACACTGTTAAGTGGTTGGCATTAGGAAGGGCATCCAGCCATAGAAACCATGCCACAACAGACAATTGCAGTCTGGCCAGACGACGACGTCATCGTCGCCACCATCGCTGTTGTTGCTGTACTGAGATATTTATTTTCAAAAATCATATCTGAGAAGGCAGGACAGAAAACTGCACTCGTAATCTTTTTATTGCTTTAATAATATGTCTAAATCAATTGCATTGCATTTACAATACTTAACAAAAAGATAAACTAGTGAAAGTACTTCTATGTGATTGCTTGATCTACTAGAAATAACAACCAAATCTTCAATGACAAGTCATCACACTGTGTCTCCAAGCAAAATTCATAACTCTGCTGGCCTCCTCATTTCATGGTTGAATGGAAAGCAATAACAAAGATAACCAACAGCCAAAATATTTAATTCAAGATTCAAAATATCAAATTTCCAAATTTGAGGAAGATAAAAACCCACAGTAACTCACTGGGTGGTTCTGCGGAAAACTTTTTCGTCCATCTCGGTGGTTTAGTGCCCGTTTCACGGTTAGCTTTGGTACATAAGACACTTAGAATTTTTGGACAAACTACCACTCCTTTATAACCAGGAAGCTAAAAGTAAAGAAAGAAAATATATTAAGTGAGATTTTAAATAGAAATTCACTCATAATGACGTTTTTTTCTTAATAAAATCACAAATTTTGTTATCAGTGAACAATTACATTTACTTATTTTAGGATACAAACATATTTATATGCACATTTACACAGACATGCATACACATACATACATTCACATCATCATCATCATTTAATGTCTATGTTCTATGTTGGCATGTGTTGGATGGTTCAACAGGATCTGACAAGTCAGAGGACTGCTTTGGGCTCTAATGTCTGCTTTGGTATGGTTTCTAAAGCTGGATGCCCGTCCTGGTGCCAACCACTTTACAGAATAAAATTTGGCTGCTTCAGAGCTGGTTGAGAGAGTTTCTGAGCTGATAATTAGTACTGAAGGACAATTCACTGATAACAATAATCACTTATTGTTATTCTTTTATTGTTTTCAGTTACTGGACTGTGGCCATGCAAGATCTCTCCTCTGCCTTCAAAGGTTTTAATCCATCATTTCAACACAGTATTTATTCCAACCAGGTACTTATTTTATCAAATCATTATTTTTAAATTGCTACCATTTTGGCACTAAGGGACACAACTCCACGCCAGGTTACATAAGTAAACATCAGACCTAAAAATACACACACACACAAACACATATTTGATTGTGCATGTGAATGCGAATGTGTATATGCGTCTCTCTCTCTCTCTCTCTCTCTTAGAAATGGCAGTAATTGTCAAAAACGCATGAAACTGAAGCCCAAAACTACTCCAGCTAGCATCAATCCATTTCAGAAAGGTTACCTTTTTCAGAAATATTGAAGAAAAATGTAAGGCATGCAAGATAGAACAACTCTTCCTTGCCATGTTTGCTCTCTCTCTCTCTCTCTGTGCGTGCGTGCGTGCGTGCGTGCGTGCGTGCGTGCGTGCGTGCGTGCGTGCGTGCGTGCGTGCGTGCGTGCGTGCGTGCGTGCGTGCGTGCGTGCGTGCGTGCGTGCGTGCGTGCGTGCGTGCGTGCGTGCGTGCGTGCGTGCGTGCGTGCGTGCGTGCGTGCGTGCGTGCGTGCGTGCGTGCGTGCGTGCGTGCGTGCGTGCGTGCGTGCGTGCGTGCGTGCGTGCGTGCGTGCGTGCGTGCGTGCGTGCGTGCGTGCGTGCGTGCGTGCGTGCGTGCGTGCGTGCGTGCGTGCGTGCGTGCGTGCGTGCGTGCGTGCGTGCGTGCGTGCGTGCGTGCGTGCGTGCGTGCGTGCGTGCGTGCGTGCGTGCGTGCGTGCGTGCGTGCGTGCGTGCGTGCGTGCGTGCGTGCGTGCGTGCGTGCGTGCGTGCGTGCGTGCGTGCGTGCGTGCGTGCGTGCGTGCGTGCGTGCGTGCGTGCGTGCGTGCGTGCGTGCGTGCGTGCGTGCGTGCGTGCGTGCGTGCGTGCGTGCGTGCGTGCGTGCGTGCGTGCGTGCGTGCGTGCGTGCGTGCGTGCGTGCGTGCGTGCGTGCGTGCGTGCGTGCGTGCGTGCGTGCGTGCGTGCGTGCGTGCGTGCGTGCGTGCGTGCGTGCGTGCGTGCGTGCGTGCGTGCGTGCGTGCGTGCGTGCGTGCGTGCGTGCGTGCGTGCGTGCGTGCGTGCGTGCGTGCGTGCGTGCGTGCGTGCGTGCGTGCGTGCGTGCGTGCGTGCGTGCGTGCGTGCGTGCGTGCGTGCGTGCGTGCGTGCGTGCGTGCGTGCGTGCGTGCGTGCGTGCGTGCGTGCGTGCGTGCGTGCGTGCGTGCGTGCGTGCGTGCGTGCGTGCGTGCGTGCGTGCGTGCGTGCGTGCGTGCGTGCGTGCGTGCGTGCGTGCGTGCGTGCGTGCGTGCGTGCGTGCGTGCGTGCGTGCGTGCGTGCGTGCGTGCGTGCGTGCGTGCGTGCGTGCGTGCGTGCGTGCGTGCGTGCGTGCGTGCGTGCGTGCGTGCGTGCGTGCGTGCGTGCGTGCGTGCGTGCGTGCGTGCGTGCGTGCGTGCGTGCGTGCGTGCGTGCGTGCGTGCGTGCGTGCGTGCGTGCGTGCGTGCGTGCGTGCGTGCGTGCGTGCGTGCGTGCGTGCGTGCGTGCGTGCGTGCGTGCGTGCGTGCGTGCGTGCGTGCGTGCGTGCGTGCGTGCGTGCGTGCGTGCGTGCGTGCGTGCGTGCGTGCGTGCGTGCGTGCGTGCGTGCGTGCGTGCGTGCGTGCGTGCGTGCGTGCGTGCGTGCGTGCGTGCGTGCGTGCGTGCGTGCGTGCGTGCGTGCGTGCGTGCGTGCGTGCGTGCGTGCGTGCGTGCGTGCGTGCGTGCGTGCGTGCGTGCGTGCGTGCGTGCGTGCGTGCGTGCGTGCGTGCGTGCGTGCGTGCGTGCGTGCGTGCGTGCGTGCGTGCGTGCGTGCGTGCGTGCGTGCGTGCGTGCGTGCGTGCGTGCGTGCGTGCGTGCGTGCGTGCGTGCGTGCGTGCGTGCGTGCGTGCGTGCGTGCGTGCGTGCGTGCGTGCGTGCGTGCGTGCGTGCGTGCGTGCGTGCGTGCGTGCGTGCGTGCGTGCGTGCGTGCGTGCGTGCGTGCGTGCGTGCGTGCGTGCGTGCGTGCGTGCGTGCGTGCGTGCGTGCGTGCGTGCGTGCGTGCGTGCGTGCGTGCGTGCGTGCGTGCGTGCGTGCGTGCGTGCGTGCGTGCGTGCGTGCGTGCGTGCGTGCGTGCGTGCGTGCGTGCGTGCGTGCGTGCGTGCGTGCGTGCGTGCGTGCGTGCGTGCGTGCGTGCGTGCGTGCGTGCGTGCGTGCGTGCGTGCGTGCGTGCGTGCGTGCGTGCGTGCGTGCGTGCGTGCGTGCGTGCGTGCGTGCGTGCGTGCGTGCGTGCGTGCGTGCGTGCGTGCGTGCGTGCGTGCGTGCGTGCGTGTGTGTGTGTAAACGTAATGATGATATACACATACAATCTATAAGGCACCTATGCATACACATGCATATGGCAGACTGCCACTCAGTTTCCATCAACAAATTTTCATAACAAGGAATTGATGAACTTCAGTTTATAATAGAACAGTGCTACTCAAAGTGGTGGTTCACAGACCGGTGCCAGTCCGCGAGCCATCAGCTGCCAATACGCAGTGAGTTTTCAGAAAAGAAAGAAACATTATAAAATGCTTATAAAATGCTTATGTAATATTGTTTTATTTGATTACAAAATAAATATAAGATAAAAAAATTGTCAACTTTTATTATATTCATTATATATTTCTATATATATATTGTTTCCGGTATAAATTAATATTACTAATACATATTATCGGTCCCTGGCACATTGAAAACAAAAACTGCCGGTATTCCACATCATTAGTTTGAGAAGCACTGTAACAGAAAACACTTATGCAAGGTAGTCAAGCATTGGAATCAAATCTGAACTCACACAGCTATGAAGAGAGCTTCTTAAGCTCAGAAGTAATGTGAATTTAAGGAAAATACATATTCTTAGTCTGTAATACTTGGTTTGCAAGAAGCCTACTTCAATATTCAGCTTCAAAATAGAGTCACCTATTGTTGTGGCCTGATTTGCCATTGGATGTAGACTCTGGTTCTGATTCCATATATGTGATGGCTAGTATTTAACTGCCTATCCCTCATTTAATCGAACGTTTTGTGTAACTGGCACCTGTGCTGATGGCACATAAAATGCACCCTTCAAACTTTGGGCCTCACAGAGGCAGTGACATGTGACCAAGACCTTTGGCAACATACCATGCCTGAGAAGACCTGTCAAGCCAAGTGAGATCATAGTCATGGCCAATGCCAGTGTTTCAAAGTGGCACGTAAAAAGCACCCACTACACTCTTGGAGTGGTTGGTATTAGGAAGGGCATCCAGCTGTAGAAACCATGCCAAATCAGATTGGAACCTAGTGCAGCTCTCCAACTTATCAGTTTTCAGTCAATCCATCCAATCCATGCCAGCATGGAAAACAGACGTTAAATGATGACGATGATGATGATGATAAGTCAACAGGCAAACCTCTATGCAGCTGATCAGTGTATAAAAAGCAATAACCAAATCTCCATTCAACCACATCTCATCAAACGCCATGACTAAACTATTTTCTTCCGTTATAAACTGAACACTTCATATCTACATCAGACATTATTCAAGCCAAGGTGCTTCTATGTGGCCACTTGATCTGTTAGAAACAGTAGCCAAAGCTCTGTCAAACCTTGATATTTAAAAAAAAAATAATGAAGACCACATTGGATAAATTTAGTCCAAGAGAGACCATACCTGGAAAAAAGACAGGATAGTTGATCAGAGATGGATTGCTTTTGATCATAGCTCTGCCCAATCAGAGTTGACTTTGAATTAAACAACAGCAACTACATGCTATCTTCATACATTCATTACTAGCAGGACATATTTCTTGGCTATGAGAGTGTTATCTCACTCGGTGAGCTTCTATGAGAATTGTGCTGATTAAGAACGCCAAATATCCAATGAAATAATACAAACCATCAATTAACCCAGCATTATCAACTTAGCCATCAGCGTACTTCTTTCATATGTCCCATTATACAAGTAAATACATGTTACAGTTGACAAGCAATGCAAAGTTAGAGAGCAACAACCACGACTGGCACTTAGTTAACTATTTAGAAACCTATTTGCATATTAATTCACTACCATGGAAACAGCTCAAAGGAACATTAAAACTATGTCACTAAATAGATCAATAAAGATGAGTAATGATAATGGCCTCCCAAATGGAAGAATGGGCATTAAGAAAAGTAGCCCAACAGAAAGACTCTAGAGGAAATGTTTATTGACAAGCTTATTACAGAACCTAATTAGTAATGTTGACAAGCAATAATCATGACTGGTTGCTGTAGCAGTTACTGATTGAACAAACTTATATTCAAAGGTCTTCCAGTTGTGACCATCCTGTCTGTTTTGTATATCAGAGGCTGTGTTATTCCAATGTGTTTTTTTACCGTTTTGTCAGGCAGTAAGATATCATTTGAGGAAGACTTTGCTATTATATCTAGGAAATCATTGTGCTAAGTAAAATTTTAACCAACCTTGTTGACTAAAACGGTGTCTGGTATAGAAATAAAGTATTCATTTCATAAGAGAAAAGTGAAATTATGGTGACCATACCTTTACTATGGTACATAAAAAGCAACATAAATGAAAGCAGCTTTAACACTTCAGTACCTGCCACAGACAAGTTTTTTTCTTTATTAATAATAGTGTTGGAGGCGGATGAAGTAAAACAATAGTGGCTACAGCTATTGAATACATTTCAACAGCTGATAGTTACCATCAAAAGTGTTTACTTTCCTGTGTAATCAAACAAAATAAAAAGCAAAAGATATTTAAAAAGTGCACTGTTCTATGGCAGTAAAACATGCACTGTAAATATAGACACATAGAAGCAAATGAAAAGAAGTGAATTGAATATGTGCATATTAGTCAGTTACCAGCACATTCCAAATTCAGACTCACAGACATGCTGTCTCCTCTCTGTGATACAGTGCTCTCTGTTCCTAAAAATGGGCTGGTTCTGTGACAATTCTACCCAGACACAACTGACTTACTCCACTCTTCTCTTCTCATCATCCCATACTCTATCCACCGACTACCTCCCAACTCAGGCCCTGCACTAACACTATTCCCAATTTGTTTTTCCCCCAAGAACTCACTACTCTGAAACTCCCTCCCTGCCTATGTTTTTCCTGCAGTTGTTCAAGAACATAAAGTGCATCAATCTCACTCATTTCAGAAGGCAGTGGCAGCAGCATCACCATTGCCAGTCATCATCCTCATCACTATCATCATTTAACGTCTAATTGGCCATGCTTGCAAGGATTAGACAGAATTTGTTGTGGTAGATTTTCTACAGACAGAGGTCCTTCCTGTCACCAACTATCTTCTGTTTCCAGGCAAGGTATTTCCCCACAGCCAAATATTTTTATGAAAGATTGAGAATAAACAGCATCACTTGTATGACAGCAATGCTCATTTACAACCATGTCAAAATAAAGGTACACTCAAACATAGAGATAACTGAAATATATATAACAGGGCTCTTTCAGTTCCCATTCATTCACATGGTTTTACCAAATTCATTCACATGGTTTTTGTCAACCTGGAGCTGTCACTTGTCCAAGGTGCCATACAGTGGGAATGAACATGAAAAAGTAAGCTTCTTAACCACACAGCCACGTATGTGCCTATCATGAAACAGGAAGGTATGCTAAGTGCATGGTGGTTCAGAAAATAATTGAATATCGAATACATTGGAAGATTAATAACATTTGGAAGGAGTACTTAGCTTGGTCTGGAGGAAAGAATTGTATCCATGACGTTTCATAGACTCTCCAAGATCAGTGGGATGGATGAAATTAATGTTCCTACTGAACAAGAGTAAGTCAACAGTTGCAAGAAGGAAATCCAGAGACTTCTGGTATTTGGAGGAAGAAGTATCTGTCATGTTAATATGACATATATTGTGTACAATAGTTAGTTTCAATTGGCAGTGAAAGGCAGCCTAGGTCCAATGTAACTATTATCAGGTGAAATAAACATCAGAGATGTTCTGCCCATGCAGAAACTGCAGGAACTACTCAGAGATATAGCGAGCTCCTCTACTAAATCCATCAAAATGTCAGAAACCATTCCATGTCATCAGCAGGTATCTCAAGGTCATGGATCAAGACAATGTTACAACAACATAGTATCATTGTGATAACAATATTACAACAATGACAAGGCGGTGAGCTGGCAGAAACATTAGCACACCAGGTGAAATGCTTAGTGGTATTTCGTCTGTCTTTACATTCTGAGTTCAAAATCTACCGAAGTCAACTTTGCATTTCATCCTTTCGGGGTCAATAAATTAAGTACCAGTTGTGTACTGGGGCTGATCTAATCGACTGCACTCCCTACTCCCCAAAAATTTCAGGCCTTGTGCCTCGAGTAGAAAAGAATATTACAACAATGACAATGTTAACAACAATAATGACAACACTTATAATGATATTATGAACATCATTATGAGACTAAGTCAACACAACTCACAGTGATACTTTTGCCGGCTGGACACGATGTCCACTTGGTGTCTCTAACACGAATGTCAATTTTGTGCCTTCCACGACATCGATATTCATAACACATACCTTTCATTTCATACGCTGATGAAATCTGAAAAATAAAAAAATTTAAAAAATTAAATACATAATTTGTTCTTTCCATAGCACTGGAACATCAACAAAGTTTATCTCATTTGATTAGATGGTGCTGTGACAAGAAAATATACGAAGGAGAGTCAAAAATTATATGCATTCTTGTTTTCTCGATGTATTTACACAAAAGCAGGGGATAAACAAATACATCATTTTTCTATATAGTCTTGTAGTGACACCTATAGCAGACGACTGTTATATGTTCAATGTCCGGAGTTTTATCCACGCATGCGCAGGGACTAGTTCCGGAAGGAATACAGGAAGAGTCTCATGCGCATGCGTAGAGTTCAACACCCAGCTTTGGCGCCTTTTCTCACTCTCTTTGTTCGCTGATCTCCGTTGAGCCTAGACGTCCCACCGAGCTCTCTCCAACATTCCAGCACTAGAGCTACACAAATAACCACAAACTTCATTGACGGCGTCTCAGTAACCAAAGGCGACGAGCTACCGAATTCCCTCCAAGCGTGAGCCGAATTCCACTGTAAATAAATATTGTTGTGTTGTCCAGAATCTGCGTTCCGTTGTTTCTTCAAGAAATTTAATGTACGGAAGCGGAGTACACCTAATGGTGTATAACCACTTTCCTACAGCCTCCATCCTTTTTGATACACTTGGTCCAGCGGTCCACAAGCTAGCGCATTCCCTTCAAGGAGAAGGTTTTCGGTTGGTTGTGCAGCCATTTATGCACCGTTTTTTTTCACATCTTCATCCATAGGAAATTGACGACCTTGCAAACCATTTTTGAGCAGTCTAAAGATATGATAATCGGAAGAGATGAGATCTGGGCAGTAGGCAGGGTGTTCCAGCACCTCAAAATACCAATTGGTTAATGGTTTCAACAGTCTGAGTAGCTGTGTGTAGCATGCATTGTCATACAAGAAAACTTTCTTTAACAATAGGCTTCAGCGTTTGGTGTGAATTACTGGTTTCAGTTTGTTGGCCAGCAAAGCACTGTATCTTGCACTGTTGATCATACACCCCTTTTCCAGGTAGTCTTCCAGTATAGGCCCTTCTGAGTCCCAAAAAAGAGTTAGCATCACCTTTCCCACTGAGTCTTGAATTTCTTCATCACTGGCAAGCCAGGATGTTTCCACTCTATACTCTGTCTTTTGGATTCTGTCACATAATAATGGACCAACATTTCATCTGTGATTATTCTGTTCAAAAATTCCTCGCTCTCATTGTTGTAACAATCAAGTAAATGTTGGCAGACCTCAAGATGTTTGCGCTTGTGCTCTGCAGTAAGCTCTCTTGGCACCCATCTTGCACAGGTTTTATGGAAACCGAGCTCATCGTGGATGATTCAATAGGCAGTACAATGAATAATCTGCAAAGAATGAGCTACCTCATCAATGATAACTCACCAGTTCACCATTACCATCTCTCGAGCTTGCTTAATCTTCTTATCAGTGGTGGATGTTGACACACATCCTACTCCCTCTTCATGCATCACACTTGTCTGGCCACTTTTAAACTTCTCAATCCGCTCATACACACTTCTATGCAGTAGTGCACTGTTCCTGTATGGTGCTAAAAGCCTTCAATGAATTTCAGCACCTGACACACCTTCATACCAAAGAAATCAGATCACTGCTCTTTGTTCTCATTTGGTGCACATTGCTAGTGAAGCAGCTAGCGGAGCGGCCATGCTTACACTGTATAGCCAGAATGTAAGATGGCATGATCAGGCTCAAACTTCAATCACATGATCACAATAGTATTAATAGTATTAACTATAAGCATGCATGCGCAGAAGGCAGTGTGACAATAATAAAGATATGTTATGGCGAATAATTTTGTGAATAATAGCATGAATAATTTTTGACTTCCCTTCATATTAACTTGTTTGAGATACCAAGCTACCTAAGACTGCTCCTAGTCCTATAATACAAAAGTGACTGTTATAAAATATTTGTCATCATCATCTTTTAAGGCCCACTTTACTATGCTTGCATGGATCAGACAGAAGTCATTGAGGCAGGTTTTCTATGGATGGATGCACTTCCTGTCACCAACTCTCACCTGTTTCCAAGTAAGGTAATATTCTGCTTTGGCTGGAATGTTTTCATAGAAGATTGGAAATGAACAGCACCACTTATATGACAGTGATGCATACACTCGACCATCACATGACGTCAGAACAAGGAGACACACACACACACATACAAGCACATATCTACAACAGGATTTTTTCAGTTTCCATCTACCAAATCCACTCACAAGGCTTTGGTCAGCCCATAGTATTGGTAGAAGATAACTGCCCAAGGTGCCACATAGTAGGACTGAACATGAGACCATATGGTTGGGAAGCAAACTGCTAAACCACACATCCAGGCCTATGCCTATTTTTAAATTAAAACCATCCACAATAATCTTTGGGAAGAATATTCTTTAAATTTATATTTCAAACACCTGCTTGATATAAACCAATAAATGAAAATATTAGCTATTTTCCTCACTGCAAATTATAATTTCAAAATTAAGATACAGGCAGTATATATTTCAATAGAAATATAGTTACAAAAGTGTTAAGTCCATCCAGCTCTTTCTTTCTTGTATACTTTCAGGTGACTTCAAATAATACTGCAGTCATAATGTCAATTCATCATTGGTCAAATAACCATTCAAACTCTGTTGCCTTGATGTTGTTTAACCCTAAGTCAAAGGCATTCCACTTATCACCATCTCAGTCATTATATATCAAACATTGAACTACTTTTAGCTGCTATTTCTAGCAGATCTAATATCCAGTCATTATACCTTATATATAATTCCTGTATATAAGCAAACTGAGTAATGCATGCTGCTTAGAAATTATATTTTTCAAGGCACTTTAAACTCAGAGTCAGTCATGTTGTGAGCCCTTGTAACCCTTAAAAATCATAAGAGGGTCAGTAAAGACTTTGTAAAGTCTCATGCAGTTTACATGTAGACAAAATCAATTTGGTAAAACCTATTACTCTCCAACCTGTATTGATGGAAGGAATTTATCTCAGTACTTCAAGTTTACAAATCACTCATCAACTTGACCATGCTATCACTGCTTACAGCAATGAGTTGTTCGACCTTTTAGTACCTTTATACCAAGGTGGACTATGCCATTTTAGAAATAAATATATTAGTTATGCCTATTATAATGAATAACAGGAGAAAAAGCACTTAGTTTGGAACCCTATGAAGCCAGCTAGAACTTGGGTTCTCACAAGACATTATACATTCCTTATATAAAAATGAAGGAGACTACATGGTCCTTCAACCAGTTAGATATATCAGTCAAACACATCTTTCATTTTCCAGGGAAAGGATACATTAAATAACCTAGTCCAGAACACACTATACTTGAACAAAAAGGTGAGTTGTTCATGGCTGGATGTCTTTGATTACAGGTCCCCAAAATCAGGGTTGACAACAACCCTAGATTGTAGATTCCTAGCTCAGGGTTAAATGACAACAATTTCAAATCTTTTTGCTTTCTGTCATTCAGCATATGAGGTAAATAAACAGAAAAATGGATACAGAAACTTAGAATTTACATACGTCAGAGGTGAGATTAGAGTAAAAGCATCGACTTCTATGTGAAAATATTTCTCCATAGGCCTTCAGTGATGTTTTGTCTGATATGGAACAGCGGTTCTGTTTTTAAAAAAAAGTAAACAGTTACATACAGTAGTTATTTCTGAAACAGATTTTAATAGTTCAACAAGCATTAAAATTTTAATAAGTGTTAAAAGTTTGTTTACAAATAAATACCAAACCTAACAAAAATATCAAGAAATGAAAATAATGATAGGATGAGCATAAGAATATAAAGAAATAAACAAAAAAAAAAGAATTATATAATCATTTGCTTTATACACACAATTTCAGAAATATTTTACAAGTTAGTTCAAAAGGTCCTTTTGCATTTTAGACATATGACCCTGTGGTAAACGTTAGATTCACAATCTTTGGGCTAGGGAATCAATTCTTGGGCCAGGCAACACAGTATGTCCTTGAGCAAAGCACTTTACTTCATATTGCTTTAGTCCACTCAACTGAAAATAAATAGCAGCACCAGCAGCAGCTGGAGTGGGGTTAAGACAATGAAAGACTGGGGTCCCATTCAGAAGAGGGTCTCATACACTCAGTCACTTTAAGGCCATGAAAATCAGGATAAGCTCCAATGTAATGGACCTTTAAACTCAAAGACAGACTTTAAATGCTAAAGGACTTCTGACTCACAGAAAGAGGTGTATCTAACTAACATTTGCTTTCCTTGTTGGCATGGACTGATAAGAGTTGTGATCAGAGCCAGTTCCATTTTCAGTTTACTACCCCCCTAAATGAGTCAGAAACCACATCATACATCCAATTTTTAGTATAGTCTCTGTGGTTAAATAACCTTCCTGTCACCAACTACTTTATAGAGTGTATTTGGTGCATTCTCTTGTGGCACCTGGACTAGAATGGTTTGTCTCCCCCCGCCCCAGTAATTGTCCTTACTCTTCACTGTCTTGTCTCCACCCTACATTGCTCAGTCCCATTCTTCCTGCAGTATTTAGTCCCCTCTACATTATTCACACTTATATTCTTCACACTAGAAGGAATGAAATGATAAATCAATTCTAATAGGATTTCAACTCAAAAACATTTGATGGAACTATGTTTTGATAATACATTTAATCCAGTGCCTTACACACATTTTGTATTATCTGATGATGTAAGAAAAACAAGTTAGTTCTAAATTATAAAGCTAGGGTAGGTGTGCTGAAAGTGTGTGTGTTATTTATTGCATCTTTTCATACTTTGTATCTATATGAAAGGTGAAGCACACATTCAGTTTCACATTACAAATAACTGAAATATATAAACAGTTCCATATTTTCATTGATGCTCTTACACTTTTCTGTCTGTTCATGTAGACAGCTTCATATTAATACACACTATAATGTATGTACATAGAAATTCTCACTAATATACACTTCCCTGTATTTAAATACATAGTTTCACATCAATACACATTTCATGCTTATGTGTATACAATTTCACATAAATACATACATACATGTCTATGTGTATATTATCACCAGCATCATTGTCAGTACTTTACGTCCACTTTTCCATGCTGGCATATGTTGGATGGTTTTTCTGAGGCAGTGTTTTATAAGTGGATGCCCTTCCTGTCACCTACCCTATTATACAAGTCTTACAACATAAAGAGATTTGCTGTACCTATTCTAAAATCAAGATATGCATGGTCTAGTTTCACATTAATAAACACTTCCATGTATGTGTGTATACATACAGTCTCAAACTAATACACATGAATGAATCAAAAAGAAATGAACAAAAAGCAAAATAATGGAAAATTTTTTGCAAAATAAGGAAGAAAACAAGATCCTACCTCTGCTTTACTTTGGAATATTCCGCATGGCTCCAGGAAGATTCCACTTTGGCATGTAGCTTTATCTTTATGCAGGAAATGGCATCCTTCTTCACTGGAGCAATAAAAACAACTAATTAAGTGTTGTACAGTAGGATTTCAAGCAGGCTGTTCAGTTTATAAAGATTACAAATTTGAACAAATTTATATACTATAACGAGATGCTTGTTCTGTTTTAAGCAGAGCCCTCCTTTGGAGAAAATTCTTTAATAACTGATATTCACCAATGGAAATCACTATCGTTTATTTCTCACTCTGGTTTTTATTTGCTGGCTTCATATATATTGTCAATTATAATAATAATACGATTTACACAAAGTAAAGAACTTCAAGGTTGCTTAAATTTTGCAGTATCTTCTACACTATATTCCTCATAGCAAGATATGTCATAGAAAGATATATCATATATCAATTAACTTAGTATAAAAATAATTGGTTTTACTTGACTTGAGAGAACCAGGGTTGATGCAAAACAGTTACGTGGGTAGCATTAGGAAGATAAATGTGGAAATAAGAATCTTTTTCTCTGACTATTCTCCATAAATTCATCTTTCTTTCCCTCTTTACGTTTTCTTTTCCAACAACTTCCACAAACATCGAGCTAAAGATCAAAGACATCCAGTTGTGACCATCCAATGGTTTTTAGGCACTAGAGTCTGATTTAAGGAAGATTTGGCTGTTACTTCTATACCTTTGAGCAACTATATAGAGCCTCCTTCACTGACATTTAAAAAATGTAAGGAAATCATTCTACAAGTTTGGCAGAACAACAGTATATAGTTATAAATCACTGGATATGTGTCTTAAAACAAAAACTTAAAGAATAGGAAGGTAATCACCTGCCAGAACAGAAGAACTCAGTGTCGTTTACACAGGTTTCAGCAAGACCAAACTTACAACCTGCACCTGAAATACAGAAATATAGATCAAAATTATATCTTAGCAGAATTATGGCAAAAAAGAAAATTATGAACAAGAAGGATATATCACATGACAGTTATAGCAAAGGAATTCATGTGTACAAGTTGCTTTAGCCTAGTAATTACTCCGAAGTTGCAGTGCCAACATATCCCTAGCCAACAGAGTAGAAAAGATAACAGACAAGGTGAGGAAGAATAAAATAGTTATGTTTAGAACGATGGTAGACAACACAGCAAAAAACATAAAACCCATAGGAAGGATCTGGAATACATGTGGTTGGTATTAGGAAGGGCATCCAGTTGTAAAGACCCTGCCAAAACAGACACAGTAGCCTGGGGTAGCCTTCTACCTAGCCAGCTCCTGTCAACCACACATGCATGCATGGAAAACAGATGTTAAATGATGATGATGATGATGATGAAGGGATCCTGCAGTGGTTTCCATAAATAAGGGTTTCAGTTGTTTGATCAATGGAATTACCTACTCACGGTATTATAGCTGACACTTGTAACTATAATGTAATAGTCAGGCAGACTTAGCATGACACTGTGTGTGTGGACAAGACTGGGCTCTCATATCACAGGTAAAGTCCGTAAGAGAGGCTGCTGCATAGTTTTCATCTACTCCATTTCATTTATACAGTGTTTGACACAAGCTAATGGTATAAGACTCTTGCCCGGTATCACATGATAGGACTGAACTCAGAATCACATTACAAAGTAAAGTGAACTTCCAAACCATTTGACCATGTAATGAGAACTACACAAATGTAATTTTCAGGTTTATTGCAACAGTATTGAGGAATTTCGATCATCACACATGAGAACATCAAGGTGGATACATATGAAAATAAGGATCATGGTTCAAGGAACTAAAGTGAACATGGTTGTAGGAGTTTGGTGCAATGAATAAATTCAGAAAGGAGTTCAGCTGATTGATTACCAATTTGTCATGTAAAACTGTAACTAGAAACAAATCCAGACAAATGGTTGTGAAGTCAATTACACAGCCATATTGTTGTTGTCATCATCATCATTTAATGTCCACTTTTCCATGCTTGCATGGATCGGATGAGAATTTAAAGAGGAAGAATTCAACAGCCGGATGCCCTTCATCAAACCTCACCTGTTTCCAAGCAAATTAACATTTCCCCATGGCTAGATGTGTTCTCGCTTGAATGACAGTGACAATCATTTACAACTATCATGCTATGTCAAGACAAGGAAACAGACACACACACACTCACCTATACATATATACAACAGGCTTCTTTCAGTTTCTGTCTACCAAATGTACTCACAAAGCTTTAGTTAGCCTGTAGCTATAGTAAAAGACACTTGTCCAAGTTGCTACGCAGTAGGACTGAACCCAGAACAATGCAGTGGGGAAGCAAACTTCTTACCACACAGCCATACCTGCAATCTTGACAATGATATTCAATAACTGGTGACGAAATACAGATAGGGAGTGGCAGAAAATGATGACACACAAAAGGATAAATGCCCAATAAAATTTAAAGTAATTACCTTTTCCCCAGAGGAATTTATCTGAGGCAGCATAATTAACCTTGTACCATCCACTGGATTCAAAAACAGCTAGAGTGATTGGATCAATAACAGTCTGGTGAGACTAGAGAGAAAAACAATAATATAAAAAATAAGTTAGTCAAGTTATAAAATATATAAATGTTAGTATTGAAAGTTCGAACGACTCATCAACAAATATTTGATTAGTCAAATTATTATTTGTTTCTTTTTCTTTTTAATATAATTACATCAGTTTTTCCTTACTAGTGTAAACCCCATTAAATGAAAGACAATTCCCATCATGCTAAGTCTTTGGTACCATTTTGATATTTGGTTGAACTATTTCACTTCATTTGAATGTGTAACAAGCCAAGAGATTTCAAATTAATGAGGGAACTTGAGTTAAAAAGGGAATTTGAACTGATGAGAGAGCCTGAATCAATGAGAGAGCTTGAAACAATGAGGGAGTCAATGGGAAAGTTTGAGTCAATGAGAGAGTTTGAGTCAATAAGAGAGTTTGAGTCAATGAGAGAGTTTGAGTCAATGAGAGACTTTGAGTCAATGAGGGAGAATGAGTAAATGAGGGAACTTAAGACAATAAGTGAGCTAGAAAATAGTAATTAAAATTCTATCAAGCTATCTTACAAAAAAATGAAGGACACATTGGCACATTGGATACATAATGTCTGAACAATGAATAGGTTGGTCCTACTCTGGCCATAGTTCAACTGAGTCTGGGTTGACCTGGAGCTAAAAACCAGGTAAGTTTGACTATAGTGAATAATCACGAAATGATTAGATTCCAAATTAACTAGTTCCCAATGTAACTATCTGTGACTGATAGCCATAACAAGTTAACAACTGCTCGTCCTGCAAGAAATAGCAGTTAACTTTCCTTCAAATCACACACAACTGTTGGCTAATGTAGTTCTCCTCACACATCTTTTGAAGAGAAAATCAAGAATGGTTGTAACTAGAGCACCTTTGATCATATCTACTTGATTAAGGATGAAGTTAGTCTAAAGAGCAACAAAGCTATCAACACTATCACCAAATATTCCTCAAAATTACATCCCAGTCTTAAAAAAAAAAGTAGGATACACTATACATGAAAAGACACACTAGACATGAAAAAGACAGAATGGTTACAATTGGGATTCCTTTGACCATACATCTGCTTAACCAGGGCTGATTTGAGGCTAAACAATAACAGGTTCAGTCTGTCCATTTAGTTTAGTACTAGTGAGTCCTGTTTTATTTTCATAGAGTATCTCATAAAACAGGAGTAACTAGTAAAATAGATCATTTATATTGTGTGTGAGAGAGAGAAATAGAGAGAGGAAGAGAGAGAAAGAGGGAGAGGGAGAGAAAGAGAGAGAGGGAGAGAGAGAAAGAGAGAGAGGGAGAGAGAGAAAGAGAGAGAGAGAAAGAGAGACAGAAAGAGAGAGAGGGAGGGAGAGAGACAGAAAGAGAGAGAGGGAGAGACAGAAAGAGAGAGAGAGAGGCTGCATTGCGAGAAACTTCCTATCTTTCAAATCTGAGGATGATACATCTCGCTGAACCCAATCCATGAAAGTCTGTTGGAAGGAGTTATTTCCCTTGAAAGCAACTGACGCATACTGAACTAAGAATTCTAAAAATTACTTTTAAAAAAAGATAGACAACTTCGGCGAGATTAAATAATTAGTTAAACAGGCATAATTTAGCATGTAAACAAAGTGTTCTAATTACAGAAACAAAAAAAAAGTACATTATTTACATTATTTATATTTTACGGATATTTGTCCTCATCTTGTTTGTTGTTAACACGACGTTTCGGCTGATATAGCCTCCAAACTTCATCAGGTGTCTTGGGGAAATTTCGAACCTCGGTTCTCATTCCTAAGGTATTTTTCGATGTTATTATTATTATTATTATTTTATTATTATTCAGGTCACTGCTTGGAATTAAACTCGGAATTTTAGGGTTAACAGCCCGCGCTCTTAACCACTACAACCACAGGCATATGGCGTAGTGGTTAAGAGCGTGGGCTAACCCCAAGATTCCGAGTTCAATTCCAGGCAGTGACCTGAACAACAACGTCGACGACGACGACAGCCTTAGGAATGAGAACCCAGGTTCGAGATTTCCCCAAGACACCTGATAAAGGCTGGAAGCTATATCAGCCGAAACGTTGTGTTAACAACAAACATGATGAGGACAAATATCCGTCAAATGTAAATAATGTAAATAATGTACATAATTCCTCATCTCTTAAATATAGAACTGAAAAAAAAAGGAAATAAAAATCACAGACGGTAATTACTCATAAAAAAAAAATTAGTGTAAATGTATTCAATATAGTGAGAATCAAAAATCTCATCAGAAATAATTAAGCAGTGAGAAGACAATATTGACTTAACAACCTTATTGATTAATAGATATTTTAATCTAGCAAGTACAGGAGACAGTGCTAGACATATTTAGATCTTATACTCTCAACTGAGGCAATAAAATGATGAGAAAATCACTAAGCATAGGATGTTGTATATGAGTAGGTATCAAGTATCAGTATATTTAGAATAAATAAACCACTGAGGTTAATCACTTAAAGATGCCATCAAAATCAAAAATGTAATTCGAAATATTTATGCAGGCAGCTCTCCATAATTAACGTAAGAATACCCTAGAGTGTTCTCCCATTACATTCTCTAGAACTATAAGAGCCTGTACAAGCTAACAAAACAAATTAGTTATTTCTATATTATATCCAATGAGTGAGCTTTGACTCTGAAGAAACTAAGGGCACATTAGATAATGTATTCCTAGATATAGCAAAAGCTAAAATACATGCAGCTGGAAAACTTTTATTCACAAGTCTGCTTGATCAAGCAATAAATAAATAAATATTGGGCCTAAACAATAAAAACTGGTGCAAGATGCTTATATAGACAGGTAAAAATGATCCATAGACAAGTAAAAATGACCCAGTAGAAGTTAAGTACCTCGACCAAAGACAGCATCTGTTAATAGGATGTTCTATTGACTTCACCAGCCACTATCTATTAAGTTACAAAACAATTTTCTAAGTTCAGTGACCTCCAGCTTTGAGAATCAAATCCTCTTAAAACTACAACGCTACCATTCCTCCTTCTCCAATCAGATGTAGGTACCAGTAAAATACAGAGTTGTTGATTAGAGATTATACTACCATTCTCTAAAAATGAGGTACAAAATACATACCAATCCAGCTGTTGGTACCATAATGGAACTTTCCATCATCCGTTGATCCCAGTGAGAAAGAAGCTGACCATCCTGGAAGTATATAAAACATTCTGAATTAGACATGGACAAAAGTATGTTCAAAATAGGTTGCACCAGGGACTGTAGTTGAGTGAACTTAGTCTGGTACTCAACAGATTCTGCCATTCCACCACCCTTAATCAATAATAATGAAATAAACAGTATCCTACCTTAGTTTCCATAAGGACCCCATAGTCAACATCAGTGCTGCATCCAAAATGTTGACGAGCCTTCCTCACTACTGATGGCAGTGTTAATCTTTGGCGACCTGAAGTAGCAAGGCTGCTGTCCACAGATGAGATACATGGCAGTTCACTGTCTTCAAAGGCTGAAAAAAAGGCGAAAGGATAAACATATATATCTGTCTATCTATATCAATTGATAAATATATATATATATGCATATATACATGTGTGTGTGTATGTGTGTAAATATATATACATATGAATGCTCGAAATGAGGAGTAGATAGACAGCCGACAACTGATGAAGGGTCCTTTCTCTGTGTTTACTTGTCCTGTTTTCCATTTTTTTCTCGTTTACGTATTTCATGTTCTTTGAACCGTTGGTGACGTCCTGTACCCATATATGCATGTATGTGCGTGTGTGTATAGATGTATGCGTGCATGCGATAATGTACGCAGTTTTAGACGCGTTTTGTCACTACACAGTAATTTCCCTTTGTTTTTAACGGTCATTTTCACAGGAATTTTCAATTGGCTGGATAACTGAAGAGATGTTGGCGTGGGCTCCCACTCTGGCATCCGAAACTCGGAGTTTTATCATGGCTACTGAATAAGTGTCACATACTTTTACAGATAAATTCCTCTATTTGAATAATATCGAGGTCTCTTTCTTTCTTTTGTTGTCTTTCCTGTCAAATATATATATTACAAAGTGCACTACAGAGTGCAACGCATTGCCAAAAGGTTTGGGCTCATAGGTAGTTCCACATTCCACTCTTATACTTAACATGGTTTGACAATAAGAGGAGAAACAGATCCCAAATTTGTCAATGAAATAGTCACTAGAAATAGATTAGTGTACAAACGTGTGAAAAGTCATCTCTTATTGTTTTTTTAAAGTTTAGTTATAAGAAGAAAAGCACTTACATCTATTAAACAAATCTAGTAGCAAGTAGCAAGGATGTTGAAACAGGGCTGGAAGTTAATGCAACAAGATACAAGCATGTGACTCCTCAACTGGTATCCAAACAACTATCTCCATAGAAAATCTATCAATTAAGAGCTTCCATGCGGTCACTCAAACTGTTAGAAATAGTAACCAAATGTTCCTCAAATGACACCCTATCATCCATTGTAAAACAAAATATGGGAAGATAAACTTGGACAATGTACTTCTAGACATACTAAAACCACAGGATGGTTAGAGTGAG
This sequence comes from Octopus bimaculoides, assembly GCF_046866305.1. Taxonomy (NCBI): domain Eukaryota; kingdom Metazoa; phylum Mollusca; class Cephalopoda; order Octopoda; family Octopodidae; genus Octopus; species Octopus bimaculoides. The sequence goes on along the minus strand of NC_142930.1, from coordinate 22,351,513 downwards.
AGAACAGCACCAAATGTTTCTGAATATTTCAAAAAGGATGCAATGGGGTATTTTTGTTGTTTTTTAAGTCATAGCTTACTAGATTTTTGTTTGTGCTTTACAGGGCACATGCTCAGTTGGTTTACTGTTGCCTTCTCTGGGAGGGCAGAAAACATTTTAATTTTTAGGGAGTAGGGAAATGGAATTTGTGATCTTCAAGCCTTTTCAAAATCCTTACAAATATAAATGAAGTGACTGTAACTGGGAATTTAAGCAAAATGATAGACTCTGCTCTTCAGGAATTTCCTTTAAACCATGTTTGTTAAACATCTCAGGACAAAATTAATAATTTATACTGAAACCAAGATAATTATTAAAAAAATGAAATAATAAATAAATTAAATAAATAAAACTTACCAGGCTTACAAGTTTCAAATTTTTTCAGTAAACTCTTGGAAAAACCAACTGCATGAAACAATTCGTGCATAGCAACCTGGAAAACAAATGTTTGTTCAAGTTTCCTTAATGCAATTTAATTCAACTGGATAACCAAGCTTGTACATCAGACTGATGTAGTATTGATCACATGACACAGCAAATATGTGAAACACACAATGTTACATGTTATATCTTTCATGTCTTTTTATACACATTTAACTGCTGCTAACTTGTGTTTTCAGATTCAAATTGAGTGGGTATGGACTAGTTTTCAAACACATGGTAATAGGACAGGGATTAGTTTTCAAACTCACCAAGAGATATAAAGCCAACTGCACTTGTTACAGAAGCAAGGTATACTTGTTGTAGAAGCAAGCTGCAATTGCAGAAGCAAGCTGCACTTGCAAAAGCAAACAGCACTTTCAGAAGCAAACAGCATGCTATCCTCACTATAGAAAGCAGCTGTACTTGCTTCAAAATTCAACCATACTTGTTCTAAAACCCAGCCACATTTGTTGTAAATGCCATCTATCTGCAATTATAAAAACTCATTGCAGTTATTGTACTCCAGGATGATAAAGTGTAACTCCTGAGTGTTACACTCCATTGTTCCAAACCATTCACTGACTAAGTATATTCATTATTCTTCAGAGATGACAAATGAAGTAAGTTAATATACTAATTCAATTAGTATATTGAACCTCCTGCTACCTAATTAACAGTGTACCTAGTCATTTTCCTTATCATAGCAGAGCTTCTGATGTTGTTTTTTACCTTTGGTTGACATGGCCTAGGTAAATCTTCAATACAATAGCTCTTTCAACCATATTTTAATCACTCGTTTCCAAGTTTTTGTTAAAAGACTAATGTTTTTCACCATCACCATCATCATCTACTTACCACATACATGCTGTCTTCATCTACATCAAGTTGGTTAGGACAGAAATTAATCATACCAGAAATTGGACGTCCACTTTGGTCAGTTTGGCAGTAACCAGCAAAAGCTATTACATGCTTATCCTGCAATAAATAAATAACAAAACACTATTAAATATCAAGCAAACAAAAGAGCTTTTTTGATAATTCACTAGCTAGAAATAGCAGTCAAGTCCCTGTCAAGTCACACCTGATAAGAAGGATACACTGGATAATGCAGTCATAGATATATTATGTCTGAAAAAAAACATCATGGTCACAAGTGGAATGTGTTTTATCATGGTCTGCTCTGTCATTATGAACCCAGGACTAACTACGAAATGTGTCTTTCTCTTTTATAAAAACATTTAAAACAAATTTAGCAGAGATAATCCTTCAGTATATTTTTACTTTTTTTTAAATCAAATACCAGAAGTGTATGAGTGATTCTAAGATAGGCACAAGGACTTATCTTAGAACCAATTAGAAAATTGGGAGAAAAGGTAATACTTGATTAGTACTTATTTTTAATCAACCTCCAGAGAAAGCAAAGTTGACCCCAGCAGCAATCAAGGTCAGAATAAAAAAGGAAGCATCTAAGTACTGTAAGATATTTTACCCATGTCTATAATTTAATGAACTAAAACGTATTGTATTCTTTCTGACAGAGTGTAAGCGCCCTGAGAGAAAAGTTGGACATAAGAAGCATCAGATGTGGTGTGCAAGAGAAACGATTGCACTGGTATGGTCACATGTTGCATATGGATGAGGACAGCTGTGTGAAAAAATGTCACGCCCTAACAGTGGAGGGAACCTGTGAAAGAGGTAGACCCAGGAAGACATGGGATGAGGTAGTGAAGCATGACCTTCAAACACTGGGCCTCATGGAGGCAATGACAAGCGACCAAGACCTTTGGAGATATGCTGTAATTGAGAAGACCCAGCAAGCCTATGCTAGTGTAGCATAACCGGCCCATTTAAGAGTACCCTTCAATCATTGGGCAATAAACTGTGCTTGAGAAGACCTGCTGATTCAAGTTAAATCATTGTCATGGCCGATGCCAGTCCACCTGACTGGCACCCATGCCGGTGGCACGTAAAAAAGCACCATTCGAACATGACCAATGCCAGTCCCACCAGACTGGCTCCCATGCCAGTGGCATGTAAAATGCATCATTCAAACATGGTCGATGCCAGTGCCGCCTGACTGGTCCCATGCCAGTGACACATAAAAAGCACCATTCGAGCATGATCAATGCCAATACCGCCTGACTGGCCCTCATGCCGATGGCATGTAAAAAGCACCCACCTCACTCTTGGAGTGGCTGGTGTTAGGAAGGGCATCCAGCTGTAGAGACCTTACCAGATCAGATTGGAACTTGGTTCAGGCTTCCGGCTTGCCAGTCCTCAGTCAAATCGTCCAACCCATGCCAGCATGGAAAGTGGATGTTAAACGATGATGATGATGATGATGCGAAAGAAAAAAGTGAAGAACTATAATCAGAGAAAAATCAGTGATGGCAGATATTCTAAGAATGTGATAAGACTGAGAATCAGAAGAAACAGCTGATGGTCAGTATCAGCAACAAATAATCCAAGGCAACATAATTCTTGTGAGGAATGGAAGAGATTTGACCATTCAGGTTCAGATCTTTTATTGAGGAGGAAGACGAGAAAGACTTCCAGGTGTTGTAGTTGAAGAATATTAATATTGCTGATTTTCACATCAGCACAAAGCCAGGAATTCATAAGAAAGAATTATAGCCAGCTAAATCAATTCTATTAAAATACTTGATACATATTCAATCAATTCTGCAGGATGAATAAGGAAGCTAACATATATAACTTAGCAGTTCAACAAAAAGAAACTGCTATGGTAACAAGCTTACAAGTTTATAAACTAAGTAATAGGGTTCATTTGTTTGAGTAAACATTTCAAGGTGGTGCCACAGCATGGCTGCAGTTCAGTGACTGATACAAGTGCAAGATAAAAGATATATATCAAACTGCAAAGCAGTGATAACACATGATTTTAAGACACAGTGCATTATTTAAGAAGTTGTATAGAATTAGTGTCTTACCTTCAACCAGCAATTGCTGGATTCTTTAACAGAGACATACAACAAATAATCAGTATCGTTGACACCAGGACCAGAAGAAAAATAAGTTTTCACAGGTTCCTTCCCTGTACGATTCCATACTGAAAACCCTTCTAAGTGATCATCAGGAATCTGAAATAGAGGAATAAATATATTAAAGTATCTTGAGAAAAGAAAGCTATATGATGACAAATAACCTAATCATTTAATGTTACAAATAAAATCAATTTAGACTGGAAAATTTGTTTTTAAAAAATCAGTATTCTTTTGATCCTCAATAATCTACAATATCTAGAAACTAATTATAGCTTTAATATTGAAAAACAGATGAGCTTATTGTATAAGTGCTCAGATGCACATGACAGAATCATCATCATCATTATCATCATTTTACATCATCTTTCCATGCTGGCATACATTAGAAGGGTCACCTCAACTTGAGCCAGTTCGTATTCAGAGTTACAACCCTCTCAGATGGGTCGCAAGACTTCTGGAATCCTATGACCCTATGTTTTCTCCATTTATTTGGCAACTTTATAGTGTATTCAAAGCACATTTTATCTTGGTATCAATGTTACTAAAGATTGCCTTGAATCCTACAATACAAAAAGGTCCTCATTGTTCAATGATGTCTCAGTTCACTGAGCATTGCAAGTAACATGACTGATGGAGTGAACAGAAGAGTGTGTGATAGCAGATGAACTCAAGTGAGACCAAGAAAGAGGTGTCAAAAGGAAATGAAAACCAGTAATGACAGAGAAGCAATGATGATGGATAGTAATGAGAGAGAGTGGGAGAGAGACTAATGGAAGCTACATCTTTGCTAGCAAGAGAGAGAGAGAGTGACTGATAGATAAAAGAATACATACATACAATAAAGAACAAATACATGCATACACGCAGCGATAGTCATGCTCGTCTAAAGAGAAGACAGCATGCATGTATGTATTTACGCATGTATTTATGTATGTATATTCTTTTGATCCTCAATCATGCATGCATGTAAGTGTATATATATTTGTATCTTGTTTGCCTAAACATTTGCATACTTAGTGAATACATATCTAGCTATTGAGATGACCATTGTTTGAAGGACTAGAGAAAATATTAGGGTAAGTGACACGAAAAACATTTGGCCATAGAAAACCTGCCTTAACAAGTTTCATTTTGGGTGCTTTTAGCAAAGTGCAATTTGTTGCAAACCTAGTCTCCAATCAGAGGATGGTGTCTTCTTCCATTCCTACAAGCAATCACAGAGACCCTAACTAAGATAGAGAAAAGAAGTATCACCTATATGAAATTATATTTACAATAAAATATACAAAATACTTTGAGTTAAAAAAAAAATCTCACTAATGCCTGTCACATGAAAAAAAAAACCTACCCAGTACAGACTATAAAGTGGTTGGCATTAGGAAGGGCATCCAGCTGTAGAAATCATGCATGGAAAAGTGAACATTAAAACAATTATGATGATGATGATGGTAATGGCTAGAAAATCATATAGGTCTGTTCAATAAAGGTTGTCTTGGGGCTAAACAAAAACAAAAACTCAATACAAAATTATAACTGTGATAATAAACAATATTCTTTACCTTTACAATCTCCAGACAATACTCTCCATCGTAGCGCCGTTCCAGTCCACTACACCTAAAACAATAAGATATACATATGCACTAATAAAACGTAACAAAAAATACTGTAAATACCTGTCCATTCATTTTACGTTTTCTTATGTTGGCAAAGGTTGGACAATGAAAGACAAATTCAATTGCTAGCATGATCTGATCTCAAGATGTAAAGAAAGACAGTTTAATATTGCAAGATATTTCTGACCCTCAATCCCACAAAGTAAATAAGGAAATGGCTCAGAGATACCAGTGTGGTTACAGTATTTACTTTTCAAGTACATAGTTATGGTTTGATCCTACCACACAGTACTCAGGGTAAGTATCTTCAACTATAGACCCAAATTAATCATAGCTTCAAATTGACCAAAACCTCATGAGTGAAATTTAGTAAACGGAAACTTTGTGGAAACCCAGTGGAAAGACAGTTCTCATTCTAGGGTGGGAGACTCTATCTGTTACCATTTTAACCCCCACCAGATGGCTTTTGGGTGCTTTTAGCAAAGTGCAATTTGTTGCAAACCTAGTCTCCAATCAGAGGATGGTGTCTTCTTCCATTCCTACAAGCAATCACAGAGACCCTAACTAAGATAGAGAAAAGAAGTATCACCTATATGAGATTATATTTACAATAAAATATACAAAATACTTTGAGTTAAAAAAAAAAATCTCACTAATGCCTGTCACATGAAAAAAAAAAAACCTACCCAGTACAGACTATAAAGTGGTTGGCATTAGGAAGGGCAACCAGCTGTAGAAATCATGCAAAAGATGACATTGGAGCTTGATGTGGCCATTCAACCCATGCCAGTACAGAAGGCAGACATTAACTGGCAACGGTATATATGAAGGCGCATGGCTTAGTGGTTAGGGTGTTGCACTCACGATTGCAAGATCATGGGTTCAATTCCCAGACCAGGCATTGCATTGTGTTCTTGAGTAAAACACTTCATTTCACATTGCTCTGCAATCATTTCATCATCTAACATGTGGCACATGGTGCACCTGTACAGGTAATGTCAATTTGATGGAAGGAGTGAGGTTATGTGTATACAAACATTTGATCACTATAAAACAAATCATCTGTGTGGTTGTTCGGCAAGAAATTGCTGAACCCTCATACATCGTTTAATGATGGGAGAATCCATGAAATATATATATATATATATATATATATATATATATATATATATATATATATAGGTTCAAAAAAGGAAAACGACAAAAAAACAACAACGTGAGGACGTGATACAGATTGTGTTACTGGATGCTCGGGAAAGGAACAAAAGATGGAAACATTGGAGATAAACTAGTGCTTTCAACCAAAAATACCCAGCAGGCACATGCACACCCTCATCATCCTCACTACTATAACTACAGTGAACCAGTGATTAGTTCACAGGAAAACTATAACCAACATTGCTATTGTTCACAAAATGCAATATAAAATAAATATGAAAAATTCTCATACACAGTAAGGGATTAAATATATAGTGAACTGCATTGACACACCATAAGATTAACTACATAATAAACTATACTAATATAGTATGAATTAACTAAATAGTAAAATAAAATGGATCTGAGTTGGAAATTCTGGCTATGAATCTTCAGTTGCTGAATCAATTGCTCAATCTGTTCACTGTAGAATGAGGCAATTACATGTGGCTGTTAGAACATTGGTAATTTGACACAGCTGCCTAATTAAACACTGAACCTGTTTTGGCAACAGTGCATTTTGGCACTAGAGGCTAACACATACACACACTGATGCATACATGCACGCACGCACAGAAAGTGAGTTATTAATTGAACACGACTGACATAAACATTTTCCCTCTCCCCATTCCCCATACACATATACAGTGACAGAGAGAGAGAGAGAGAAAGAGAGGGAGGCAAAGAGAGAGACAAGGGGAGGGAGAGAAAGAGAGAACAAGAGAAATAATAAAACATCTCATGTCAAATAGGTCAGTGTTGAGATGTACAATTAATTTGATAAGCTTTCACTTAGTTGCCATATATTCATTTGCATTCACAAAACTTGGATCAACCTGCCAAACACAGAACTTCATGATTGCGAAGCAAATTTCGAAACCATTTGGCCATGTGACATCTACTATACTATATTTATATAACAAGAGATTAATACATCATGAGATAAACTATATATAGTAAACTTCATTAACAGAACAAGAATTAACAATATAGTAAATAATGCTAGCGAGTGCCAATGACTATACAGTAAACTGTACAAATAGACCAGGTCACTAGCTATATAGTGAACTATACAAATAAAGCATGCTATTAACTATAAAGTAAGCTGTACAAAATAACTTACTTGTGTTTGTTTGGTCCATCACTCCACTTAGTGTGGCAGGCAGAACGAGCCAGGAGCAGAGAATTCAAAGCACGAACAACTGTAATGAGAAAAACCAGAGTTAGACAAATTTACAAAGGTTTCCATAACTGGATATAGACTGTGTCTTTTAATGAATTAAAGATATGAGTTTGCTACATATACTTCTGGAAATAATCTCATCATATTAAACATTGCACTAGGTGTCTAGTGTCTTAGGAAATCTGAAGAATATTTAGTCATCCATCATAGAACAGAATGAGGGAAGGAATTATTTCCCTTCCTTAATTCTAACCATACCTGTTCTATGCTTCTGCTGTTGTTTCCCAAAAATCGGGCCATGGGCAAAATGCTGTGGGACCAGAGAGAAATTTTGAAAGTTAGGAAGAAATAGAGTGAAAATTACCTCAATTTCTTCCTAAACTTTTCTATTACTGTCTGTAACTCTTTAAAATTTACACACCCTGCATTTTACATATCTTAATTTGCCATAACAATCATTTGATTGCTGAATAATAATTTATTAATGATTAATAAAGTATTGAGTTGACAGTGGTAAGTCTGGTATGACTGTCTTATTGCTCTTAGATACATTATTTTGTTACTTAAAGCAAACATTAAAAAAAAGCACATAGGTTACATATGTTACAAGGCAGCAAGCTGACCGAATTGTGAGCCCACCAAACAAAATGCTTGGATGGCATTTTGACCGTTTTCATGTTCTGAGTTTAAATTCTGCCAAGGTCAAATTTGCCTTTCATCTTTTCAGGGTCAATAAAATAAGAACCAGCTCAGCACTGGGGTTGATGAAATTAACTTACCACTTCCCCTGAAATTTCTGGCCTTGTGCCAAATTTGAAACAAACACGTTATATATGTTTCATTTGTAACAATGCAAGTTGATGGTTAAAATATTATAGTCGTGTTAGCAACAAAAAAAAAATTCCAAGAAATACTAAAATGAACAAATGATATGCAAGAACTAAAAGACAACAGCAGAATAGCACAAACCTGATAGAAGCTGGCTGATTTTAGAAATTGCTCTGTTAACAACTTTTTTCAAAAGTGATGATATTACAACATCATTGAAGTCCAAAAAGAAAGGTGATATGCGGATTGGCATAAATTTTGAAGCAGATCTCCGCAGTCTAGTTTCTGATGGGCTTTGCTCATACTGTAAATATTGTTGTACCAAATTTGTTGTCTGCACTTTATCATGCAAGCATTCTGCTTTCAATCTTGCAACTGCTAACAGGAGGACAACCAATACAACCAAAAGCAAATATAGTCTGTACATTGTGATGGAGGCTGTGTTGTGTGACCAGCAGCTGGGAAGAGCTGGTATCACACACTGCTTTTATCAGAATCAATCAGGCAGCAAGTTCCACAAGACGGAATGTAATATCTACAGGTAACCTATAAAAAAATTTAAAATATTAAAAGAAAATTAAAAATTAAATACATAATTACATGCAGTGTTATTTGCTCATTATATTTTATTTTATTCTCTGTTGAAATAGTTCTGCTAAACTGAAACTTTAAAGTCATTATCCACTTTTTCCTTGCAAAATAAAATACATGTGATACTATGTTTAAAAGTATTGAGTGATCTTTCAATTAATGTTTTTATTTATAACCATAGTTAAAAAACAAACATTAGTGTGTGTGTGTTTGTGTGTGTGCATGCGTGTGTGTGTGTGCATGCGTGTGTGTGTGTGCATGCGTGTGTGTGTGTGTGTGTGAGAGAGAGAGAGAGAATGTTCGTTTTTATGTTGTTATAATAAAAGCAATTTCACATTAATCTGAAGTATTACTGTATACTTTTGTAGAATACAAATTTATTATTATTAAACAAGAATATCAACAACAACAAAAAATGCAAAGTGCTCAATGCACACCTACATTAGAAATGTGTAAAATGTACTGTAATTGTGTTGGTATACTGGATTGTTTCATTGTATCTAAAGGTTCCATGTAGTTGACATTAACCACTCATACTCGTTGATTTCTATCTCACCACCGATTCATACCAGCTACTGAAACCCTCAGGTACAAGGAAATAATTCAGTTGACCAACTCATAAATGTAACTGACCAAACATGTTACAACTATAACAGACCAGACCAAATAACATGCTACAATTGTAGCTGACCAAAAGTTATAAAACTATAACTGACTAAACAACTTGGACAAGTGATATAGAGCAAACAAATGTACAACTACAATTGAGCAAATAGATGTTACATTTATAATTAATTGGACACATGTTGATTTACCAAACAATATATGTTACATTTAAAACTGAGCAAATAACAAGTATTACAACTACAGTAGATCACATAACTATGTAACCACAGTGCTCAAAAAACATTGAGGAAACTGTGTTGAACAAAATGCAGGAGAGAAGCTTACAGAAATTAAACATTATGTGCCATTGCCACTGTAGAAGCACCCAGCACACACTATAAAGTGATTGGTATTAGGAAGGGCATCCAGCTGTAGAAACTAAGCCAAATAAGACTGGAACCTGGTGCAACTCTCTGGCTTGCCAGCTCTGGTCAAACCATCCAGCCTATGCCAGCATGGAAAACGACCGTTAAAGGATGGTGGTGATGACAATGTAGTTAGTGAAAGCTGTAGGACTGGTGAAATTGATAGAGCATCAGTTACAATCTTTTATATTCCGAGTTCAAACCCAACAGAGGTCAACTTTGCTTTCATCTTTCTGAAGTCAGTAAAATATAGTATGAGAGAAGTAATGGTGCTGATGTAATCCACAATACATTCCACATAAATAGGAATTATTAAAGCCGATGTTAGAAATTAATACTATGTAGTCAATACAAATAATATTAATATAGTGGGATCTTAAAAGACTGAGAAGAAACAAAGTCTTATGGTGTAAATATGTGTCCCATTTGTACATGTTTGTTTTTGTTGTTTTATTTCTTCTTTAAACCCGATGTAGAAACCCCAACCATTTTTGTGCTTTGTAATATATCCCATATGTAGGGCATATTACAAAAGAATACCCTCCATTGAATGTGGCAATTTAGGTTTTAGTTTTAATTCATCAACTAGTTTGACACCACTGATGGCCCTTGAGTGTGTTCAGAAGAGTTCAGACCACACTGGAGAAAATATCTTGGGTGCTGTCTTTCCTTAGTTATTAACAAAACAAATAAATAAAAAGGGACTATTATTGTTACTATTAATGCATCAAGCAGGCGGAATCATTAAGAGCAATGGAAACAAAAAAAGGCCCCGAGTATTTGTTCTGGCTTTTAACATTCTGGTTTCAAATCCTGCCAAGACTAACTTTGTTTTACATCTCTTCAGCATTGATAGAATAAAATACCAATCAAGAACTGAGATCAACAGTATCAATTAACCCTTCCTCTCAAAATTGCTGGCCTTGCACCTAAACTAGAAATCCTTACTCTTTTACTCTTTTACTTGTTTCAGTCATTTGACTGCGGCCATGCTGGAGCATCGCCTTTCGTCGAGCAAATCGACCCCAGGACTTATTCTTTGTAAGCCTAGTACTTATTCTATCGGTCTCTTTTGCCGAACCGCTAAGTGATGGGGGCATAAACACACCAGTATCGGTTGTCAAGCAATGCTACGGAGACAAACACAGACACACAAACATATATATATATATATATATATATACGACAAGCTTCTTTCAGTTTCCGTCTACCAAATCCACTCACAAGGCTTTGGTCAGCCCGAGGCTATAGTAGAAGACACTTGCCCAAGATGCCATGCAGTGGGACTGAACCCGGAACCATGTGGTTGGTAAGCAAGCTACTTACCACACAGCCACTCCTACACCTATTTATTATTTATTTATTGTAAGGTATCAGTCAAGTACTGGGGGTCAATGTAATCGATTGTCCCCTTCCCCTAAGTTTCAAGCCTTGTGCCTATAGTAGAAAAGATTATTATTATTATTGCCTTTGCACGGCTTCTAATGCTGCAGATGTATTACAGTGTCAGCTGTTCACTACCAGTGAACTAAGGCAACACCTCTTATTTTTCAAGCACCTTATTATTATTATTATTATTATTATTATTATTATTATTATTATTATTATTATTATTATTATTTATTTATTTATTTATTTATTTATTAAAGTGGTGAGCTGGCAGAAGCATTAGCATGCTGTGCAAAATGCTTAGCGACCTTTTGTCTGTTTTCATGTTCTGAGTTCAGATTCTGCCAAAGTTGACTTTGCTGTTCATCCTTTATGGGCCAAGAAAAATAAGTACCAGTTAAGCACTGGAGTCAAAGTAATTGACTAAGCCCCCTCGGCTACAGCCAACGTTGAGATGGGGAGAAAAAAATAGGAATCAACTAGTACTTGATATATACTATATTTATTGATCCTAAAAACAATCAAAGTGTGATTCGAATTAAGGAAAGCTGAGGAGAATCCTGCAAAGTATTTTAATCCAACGTTCAAAAGACTGCTTATTGGTCGCCTAAAAATAAATCAATAATCGATTTTATTCTGCTTGAAACGATGTGTGCGAGTGTTAGCGATTAACAAAACTATGAAGTTGAATCGAGCACGGTCGAAATATTTAACATAACGAAATAAGTTTGAGTGTCACACTTTCAACTTTATCTTGTGACAAAGATATGATCTAAATATTAGAAAAAGAAAAAAAAAACAATATTATGAAAGTCCATAAATTTGTACATCAAAAGAGAAATAACATTCATAAAACGGATCTATTGATACTTAACCGACCATCCTTTATGCTCTTCTTTAACCAATTTAAGCTTCTACGTAAACAAAAACAAAATATTGTTCGCTGAGTTCAAATCCCGATCGTCCCTCAAATTTATAGCCGTTTCAACCATCAAACTGTGGTTAAGTGTAAAGAGTTCTTTCTGTTCCTTAAAGCAAAACTTTTACCACTTTATAAACTGTTTGCATCCACTATTTGCCGACGCACAACACGCCTACTTTCTTTGATTTCTACTTTCCCAGTTAAACAAGAAGATAGTTGCACAATTTTCAAAATAAACGTTTAATGATCCCCAAAATGTGATCAAAAGTTGTGTGTCGAGCAATTTTAGATACTTCGATTTCTGAATTTCCATTATTACTTCCTCCATCCTGATGGAGATAATCGTAAGGCTAAATAAAATAACTTATTCCTTTCACAACTACTAACATTTCTATCGTACCAGAAAGTAAACAGGTTTCTTAAAATAAAAAAACCTAACAAGAATTTGAAACTCCTACAACGTTCAGATTGGCAACCAAGCTTCCGATCATTATTGATTTGTGGTTGATTTTCTTTTAGATGTTAACTTTGCAAAGTTGACTTGCAGGAATGGAATTTTCTAAAGCTCCTATTTTTGTTATATTTTTACTATCAAACTTTAACAAAAAATAATAAATTATCTGATGGCATTTATACACAAATAAATATTTAGATAGTTAGGATGTTTTGAGGAAGATGACAAACTATTATGAAGTTTAAATATATTTCCTGCAACCAAATTTATATCTATAAATATTGTCAGATTTGTAAATAGATGCAGTGATATCGCGATGTAAACAAAGTGAAAATCGATAAATACCAATGAATAAATTAAGCAAAGTATCCCTTTGATTTAGCGCTTAATACTTCTCTTTAGTATTTTTTATAAATAGGATGGAATTGTTTTAAGCATTAACTAAATATATCGAAGAAAAGTTTAATAAAAGGGAGAAAAAGTGCCAGCTGCCATTTTGGAAAGGAAAAAAAGAAGAAGAAACGAAAAGATAAGAAAGCAAGATCCTATCTGTCTAAAAAAATATATTTGAAATAAACTACCTTTTCATATGTTAAATAATTGAATAAACTAACTCTAAATGCGAAAATATATCGTGTCTTAAAAGAATTAGCTAAATTATTGATGTCTTTAAAGCACCACATGACTAAAAGATTCTCCAGATTCAGAAGGAAGAAAATATTGGCGATAAAGCATAAGGTTGATCATTCACTAAGAAAATTAGCGACGTTAATGAAGTTAAACGAAAGGATTTTTATATTAATTATTGATAAATAAAGATATGTTAGTTTATACAGCAAAGAACACGCAGCGATTTCAACTATAATTCCATCACATTACATCGACACCGGGAAGCAGTCAACAACGTAAAAACTTTTCAGAGCGCGTGAGAAAGATGTGAGGATGAAAAGTTTTCTGTTCTTTACTACCGATCGACAACACAAGAATTATATGATGACAGAACTCGGAACGTTAGGGAAGAACAGCAACAATAAGAAATATATTTTAAATAATACAAAGCAATTCTTCAGGGGGGAAAAAAAAGTAAACATCGTAATGATGATAGCTTTGAAAGCAGGCTTACTGAGTACTCACATCATAAAATGGGACAGGAGTGCTGTCTCCAACATAACAGAACTGATGCTGAAAGAGAAATTACAGCGAATCTTTCTCTCTCCCTCCCTCTCTCAAACTCTTTCGCATATACACTATTTTTTACATACTTCTAGTAAACATGTGTGTGTGTGTATACTATTGTGTTTGGGGAGAGTCATTTTCTTTTTGTGCCTTATAATTTAACACACACACCGGTAAAATTTCCACTTATTTCTTATTTTTATTTTCCTAACATTTTCGTTGCATTTTGCAACTTTTTCAATAGTCTTGACTATATATATATATATATATATATATATATATATATATATATATATATATATATATATATATATATATATATATATATATATATATATATATATATATATATGTATGTATATGTATGTATGTATGTATGTATGTATGTATTTATGTATGTATTTGTGTGTGTGTGTGTGTGTGTGTGTAGTAGGTTGAAAAGGAACACACGAGTTGATATGTATAAAGAAAAAAGTCAAGGTAGAAAATGCTAAAATAATTTTATCATAAAAAGCATTTTAGTACTGGTTTCAGTCATTGAGACTTTATCAACTCTAAGAATGGAAAACAATTAAATTTTGGAAAAATTAAATTTTGAAAAAATTAAATGAAAAGTTTTTTTTTAAATATTGCATAGTATTCAAATACAAGGGGCATTTCTCTCAAACCCACAGGAGTAAACAAGAGAGACAGAGACAGGCAGAAACAACAAAAATGCCCCTTGTATTTGAATACTATGCAATTATTTTTTTTTTAAACTTTTCATTTTATTTTTCCAAAATTTAATTGTTTTCCATTTTTAGAGTTGAAACAGTCTCAATGACTGAAACCAGTACTGAAATGTTTTTTATGATAAAATTATTTTAGCAGTTTCTACCTTGACTTTTTTCCTTATATATATATATATATATATATATATATATATACACACACACACACACACACACACATATTTGCAATCAAAACAGTTTGCCCAAGAAAGTTGAACATTGAAGAACTCGAAGAGATTTATAGTGATTTGTGTTGGAGGAGGCAGGGTCAACAAGGAGTCTTGCTGTCTGTAAACAGCAATGACCAAGAAATTTCTTTCTGTTTTCCAAGGTACACTAGCATTTTCCATTGATAATCTACTTCACTTGTAGAAAGTTTAGTCTTTCTATCAACCGTAACACTAAGATGAATGTTAGATCAATTGACAAATTAATTTAAGATTTGATATATTAAGCTCAACTCTACAAACTAAATTGATAATACAAACTAAATTGATGATTCAAAAAAAATTGATGATTTTAATTTGTGAATGAAGAAAGTGGTATTACCACAAGTTATGGTTATCTTACTTCCCTTAAAATCATCAACAATTTAGGAGCATCAAAACGTGCATCGATATATGTTCAAGAGGTTCAATTTGTCATCATGTAGTTTCTGTATCAATCACACTGCACAGCACCTTCTGCACATATTTCCTAACATAGCTTTATATCCCAAATCTTGCAAGTGAAGGCATGTAGAATCTGGTCCTAATTGCCAATCCAGTTTAATACCACTACTTGACACTTAGATGTATTTAACAGTCCACTTTGTTGAAAGAATTTGGACAAAGTCAGTGGTCTGAAGATAATTTGATGTCTGAATACCCACTCCTTTGCTATCACTATAACCTACCAGAAGAATTATATTTTTGCTCTTCGCTCATGAGAAATCTAGCTGAGGTTCCCTTCCACCTTACTCTTTACATACAGCATACATCTACATTGATCTGTTCTAGCATTTGAATAATCTCGGACCTACCTTTCATTGTACCGACGTTGATTTTGTGTGAGTTGTGTGTGTGTGTGTGTATAAATTGCGTATACTGCCAATGTATACCAATAGTATCTCACAGCCAGATGCCCTTACCATCACCAACTCTTTTATCACACAAAAACTGGGATACAAAGCAAATACAAAAGTACAACCCTGCTTGGATCATCATCATCGTCGTTTAACGTCCGCTTTCCATGCTAGCATGGGTTGGACGATTTGACTGAGGACTGGTGAAACCGGATGGCAACACCATCCTCTAATCTGATTTGGCAGAGTTTCTACAGCTGGTTGCCCTTCCTAACGCCAACCACTCAGAGAGTGTAGTGGGTGCTTTTACGTGTCACCCGCACGAAGGCCAGTCAGATGGTACTGGCAACGGCCACGCTCAAAATGGTGTCTTTTATGTGCCACCCGCACAAGAGCCAGTCCAGGGGCACTGGCAACGATCTCGCTCGAAAATCCTACGAAGGCCAGTCAGGCGGTACTGTCAGCACATGTATACACACTAACAATGTAGAAATTGTACATAGCAACAGAGTATATACCACGCATATAAACAATGGAAGTATGCATGCTCTGTGTACTACTATCATGAACAATTGATAAATTGACAGCAAAATTTACGCTTGAAAATATCAAAATAGGTAATCCAGTCTATGCCAGCATGGAAAATGGATGATGGTGATGATGATGATGTTAGGATGATTTGGGTATTTAAAGAAAAGGAGTTTAAAAAGAAGCTTCATGAGTTTGATTTAAAAAAGCAATTATCAGAAAACTGATTAATTAAGAAATTAATAAAAGAGAGAATAAAGGAAAGAATTTTAACAAGGTGATTAAACAGGGTGTTTAACTAAAAAGTCCTAGGAATGGAAGATAATTATCAATGGAAAGGAAAAGGAAAATATCATTAATATTCTAAATGGATAAACCAGGTTACCTTGTGCCCAGTAGGTGGTGTCAGGATTGAAACAGAATAGCATAGACAAATACTCACGTCCTGTATGTGTGAATGTATGAATATGTGTGTATAAATATGTATATGTATGTGCTTGTGAGTATAGAAGTGTGTGTGTGTGTGTGTATGTATGCATACGTTACAGAGTGTAGTAGTGTGTGCACGTGTGTATATATATATGTGTGTGTGTGTGAATGCCTGAGATGTGTATGTGTTGTATCATATATCTCACTACATAATTAAAAGAATTTAGTTTCTGTTCAGATATCCAACATTTCAACTCATGTACACAAGAGAACTGTCACCTTTTCCCTCCAAAATCTACCACATGTGTTCATGTACATACATAGTACATATATACATCAAATTGGATGTTTTACATTAACCTTTTGATGCTGGCAGAAACTGGAAAGTTTTTCTGAAACAGTATTTTATGACCAGATGCCCTTCCTAACATCAAACCATTTAGGTATGTGTTACGACATGCAAGGATGCAGTATACCTATTCTAAAACTGAGCTACACAATAAACATGTACATACATTTCTACATAAATGATATATATATATATATCCTTTATATCCTTACATTATATCATAAATTCCTATAAAAATTCTTACAAAGATTTTAACCATACATTATATTATATATATATATATACATATATATATATATACATATATATATATATATATACTTTATTTAAAAGCAGCAGAAATATAACAAAAGACTGTTACTCTGAGTTTCACGTTCCTGTTCATCGGACAGTTTTGGAACTCAGAGTAACAGTCTTTTGTTATATTTCTGCTGCTTTTAAATAAAGCATATCACTCTACCTCTGGTATTTGAGTACTCTTTTTTCCACCTTGTTGCACATTTCATGTGCTTACTCCGGTATATATATATATATATATATATATATATTCACAGACAACATACACAAGGCACAGACATGGCTGTGTAGTTAAGAATTTCACTTCCCAACCACACATATTTGGTGTTCAGTCCCACTGTGCAGCACATTGAACAAGTGTCTTCTACTATAGCCCTAACCCAACCAAGCCTTATGACCCGAGTTGATCTGATAAACAGAAACAGAAAAAGAAGTCTGTACAATATATATACGTGTGTGTGTGTGTGTGTGTGTGTGTGTGTGTGTATATATATATGTATGTATATATATATATGTGTATATATATATATATAGAGAGAGAGAGAGAGACAGACAGACAGACAGACAGACAATGATGTAAATAAACAAATAAAACTGCCTGGGTTTGATACACAAAATATATATATACATGTATACATGTAAATAGAGAGAAAGCAAGGACTGAAAATTTTCAGAGAATGAATATTCAATAGGGCACCACATTTAGTTGGCAAATACAGTTTACGATTCTGTACTGTTACTGTTTATATCTCACTCGGAGATTTAATATAACATATCCCCCACTTTTATGAGATCAGTAGCAGTGTGTTGCTAGAAAAAGTATATAGTATTTGCAAGTGGAATTAGTTCTTCATCACTAGCCAGTGATTTACACACACTGAGGACAGGTAACCACCCAGACGCTCAAGTCCATGTGTAAGGCTACAGATGGGAGTGATGACCTCCCTCACAAATACTAATCGGACGCAGATTCTGTGTCATTAGCCAGCTGGAGGAGATGTTTTCCTGGGGCTAAAAACAACAGTAGCACTGTCCTGTATAGGATGCCACATTTAGTTGGCAAATATATTTTACGATTCTGTACTGTTACTGTTTATATCTCACTCAGAGATTTAATATAACATATCTCTCTCTTTTATACATATATAGATATTTATATATTAACAGAGCCAACTTACACAGAGTACAAAGACACAGAAAAATAAGAGATTTCTCTTATAGCCATTCCTTACTCCGCAAACTTGGTCATTGGTAAAGGTTTTGGAGTGTAAGTTGAAATCATTTGAGCACTAATAAGTGTTTCCTGTATTGAGAATCTCTGGATTTCATTTGTTGACTCTCTCTCTATATTACTAAAAGTGAAATTTTATCTGTCCATCTGGGACTCCTGTATCTCAATCTACATTTGCTCTACATAGACATATTATACCTTTTTGGAATCAGGACGATCCCAGGATTGAAAATCTGCTCTTCATTTGATTCTTGAACATCTAGCAGTGGGATCTGATTTAGAAGCATTTGGGTTGCTATTTCTAGCAGGTAACACTTGGCTGATTCATGTCATCTTAGTTGGCGTTTGTTAGATGACGTCAGAGATGAAGAGGGAGACATTCGTTTCATTAATTTTACGTTGAGATTTGAATTTTGGGACAAATTGGCCAACAGTTGAAATTCAATTTGGGACTGGAACAATAGAATGATTGCATTACAGAATTAATTCTCATCCATCCTTAACCTCTGATTAAACACCACCAGGACATATAGTCATTATAGACACATTATAGTCATACTATTAAGCATCCTTTAGTTTTAGGCCCAATTAGCCTTCCGTAGGAGCTAGCTTAAAAGTCTGCACAGAGTACAGCTTCTAACCTGGTATATATATATATATATATATATATATATATATATATATATATACATAAAATAATAAGGTAGCTAGATACAAAATAAAACAAAAATGGAAAAATTCAATTGTCACTAATAGAGACTGAGAGTGCATGGTAGCACCTATATTGCTAGAGATAAGAGTCAAAGACCCTTATAGCCACAAACATAGCACAAGTCTATGTAATGACAGGAGAGTAACTGCACCACAGTGAGTGAGGGTACTATATTGGCAAGCTAATTTTGCTTGAAATTAAAGCTCATCAGTAGTACTACTCTATTGCAGACAGTTAAGTCAAATCCAACATCTCAATATAGAGATTTTACCAAAAAAAATCAATGGCTGATTGAGCAAAATGGTAATGTAAAAATTATAAAATAATAAAAGCGGTCAGACACACTATAAAACCAAAAAGGAAAAATTCAATTGTCACTAATATATATATATTATATATATATATATATATATAAAACGTACAGGAAGAAGGATTTGAAATCTTGACAGGTACCTTATGAGTACTCTGAAATAATCCAGATCTGGATATACTTTAAGAACACATATCTAATGCTTGAATCTTCAGTTCACTTCACCCAACTGTATGGGTAACACCTTGAATAAAGCTGCATAGGAATGTCAACCTTTGCATGAATATGAATTGCAATTGATTTAATATAAATCAACTAAATGCACATATCTGCTACATCAAAGGACTCTAGGACACTTATCCAGCAGAAACATGTGATGGATTAAAATTTGTTGAAGATAGTACTTCAATAAATAAATTTTGAATATGTATAGTTCTCTATTCTTTTTTATGGTCGCCACATAAAAAGCACCCAGCACACAGTTTTGCATCAGCAACTCACCAATCTCTGTTCATAGTGATATAAAGTGTGTGTGTGTGTACACACATGCACACACGTATAAATACATGAATACATGCATACATGTTTGTATCTATCATACATGCTTCTCTGTGTGTGTGCTTGTATACACCCTGATGCATGAACATGCAAGCACACATACACACACATACACACATATACACACATACATACATACATAAACACACATACATACAAATGTATATGCATCACAGAGCAACACAAATACACACACACACACACACACAACAGAAAGCTTTTTTACATAATTTCCATGCCATACATGACTAAACCCCATTTATGAGATCCAACATTGCTGCAGGCGATTGCTATCTGTAAAAGGAGTCTAACTAAACATAAAGCAAGATGTTTCTGGAAATATATATTTAACTAGATATTTGAGATCCCATTTCAGAACGATTTTACATAAACAAATAAGTAAATGGATGAGTAACTATGTAGTTGATCAACTTACTGGAAATAGTAGTGAAAACTCTCTCAAATTACATCTTGCCATCTCGAAAAAGAAAGGACAGCTTGAATAATGTAGTCCTAGATGCACAATGTTTGTTTGAAAGGAGAACAAAATGGTCAAAGTTGGAAAGCCTTTGACCATTCATATCTGATGTTAAACAACAAAAACAACAAATTCTGACTCATCCAAAATGTTTTCTGCTGGTGAGTAACTATTTCAGAGTTGTAATCAAATCTAAGGCAAAGCCATTACGTATTTATTCCTTTTTATGTCTATTCTTCCATGCTGGCATAGATCGGAAGGGTCATCGGGCCTTAACTCAGTTCTTATTCAGAGTTACTGCTCTCCTGGTGTGTATTGTGTGTGTGTGCGTGTGTGTGTGTGTGTTTGTGAGTGTGTTCGTGCATGTGCGCAAAGATAGAGAATAAAATTTTATCTGATAATTGCTATGATAATTTTTGTCAAATGTGTCTATAAAAGGGGTTCTCAAGCATTAAAAAAAAACACGATGATTTTTTTATATTTGATTCAAATGTTTTAATGTTTTTAACCCTTTTGTTATCATTTTTCTGTGGAAATATGATGCCTTTGTTTCAATAAATTTTCAAAATAACGAAAAATTTAGTAAAATAATTTTGTCATTATTAAATTATATCATGAACCATGTGCTCATTTCCTTCTTCAGCAAATGCTTCCACTTCCCAGCTCAAAAAACTTCCATTTGTAGTAAGCATTTGCCAAGGCATCAGGGAACAAGTCTGGCATACATAAAGCTTTTAGAGCAAACCATCAAAACCAGGTGATTTGCTCTTCACATGGTCACTTATTGCCAACCAAATCTTAGCTGCTTTTAATCAGCCTTGTACAGCATTCCTGTTCTCCACTGAGAATTGTGGCAGGCTGCCAAAGTAAGCGCTGAAGACCACTACTGTCTCCAGCCCACAACTCATCAGCACAAACAGTTAAGCAAAGTGCCACTTCAGAGCCACATAATAACAACAACAACAACAACAACAACAACAACAATAATAATAATAATAATGATGATGATGATAATAATAGTCCTTTCTACTAAAGGCAAAAGGCCTGAAATTTGTGAGTAGAAGATTAGTTGATTACATTGACCCCAGTGTTTCACTGGTACTTAATTTATCAACCCTGAAAAGACGAAAGGCAAAGCCGACCATGGCAGAATTCGAAATCAGAATGGAGAGGCAGATAAAATACCGCTAAGTATTTCGTCTGGCATGCTAACGATTCTGCCAGCTCACCACCTTAATAATAATAATTTACATTTGTTTATAAGTGAGTGGAAGGACTAAAACGAAATCAAATACTGCCTACATATCTTTTCTGTTGATTTTTTTTTTCTATTTTCTTTATATATATATTTACTTACAAGTAAACCAATTTACACCTGACATAATTGTTATTTTAGAAACAAGATAATACCCTGTCCATAAGTATATTAAACACCAATTTCTTTTCTTTCAAGAATGCTACACACGAGTCAAGTCGATTCTCTTTTTTTTTAATTTTACATAGTTTGGTTATTTCTTCTCCAGGCACTTATGCTTAATTGAGAAAGGTGTGATGGGGAGGGGAAAGAAAACAACAATAATAAAAAAAAATGCAAACATAATATCCTCCAATCCCCCAATTCTCCACAAAATTGCTTTTGGTAGCCTGAAATGTGTTCTACAGACTTCAGTCAGATTACATAGTAAAAGAGACTTCAATGATGAAGGGAATCCAGGGTTCTTTCAGTTGCAGTACTTGACAAAACAAGATAAAAGCAACATATAATATAAGACTCCACACATAGGTCTCACTCTCACTCTCTCTCTCTCTCTTGCTCACTCTCTATCTATCTATCTATCTATCTCTATGGTTGTGAAATAAATACAGTTCTCCACAGAGACTAATCCAAATACTTTGTTGGTGTCATCTTTCTTAGATGTGTTAAGACAACATATCAATGAGTATGAATGTGTGTGTGTGTGTGCTTGTGTGCGTAAAATTATAGATAGATTTATATGTATGTATGCATGTATGTATGCATGTATGTATGCATGCATGTATGTATGTATGCATCTATGTATGCATGTATGTATGTATGTATGTATGTATGAACATATATATATGTATGTATGCATGTATGTATGTGCATATATGCATTTATGTATGCATGCTTTCACAGAAATATAAGATTTCTATTTGTGTGTAACACATCTCTTCCAAAAACAAAGTTATAAATTTCCTAACAGTGTCACAATGAAGCACCCTTAAGTATGACAAGGCCATTTTACACAAATAAATACATACATTCAGGAGCATACATAACTACACACAGATATCATCATCATCATCCATAACCATTCTTGTTTGAACTTCTGCTTTTTTTCATGTCAGCATGGGTTTGATGAGACTTAGTGAGATAGCATCCCACAGTTGGATGCTCTTCCTGTTGCCAGCCTTTACTTCTTTATCAAGTTAGATATTTTTTATCCTACTAATCTTCAGACGCAGGAGTGGCTGTGTGGTAAGTAGCTTGCTTACCAACCACATGGTTCCGGGTTCATTCCCACTGCGTGCCACCTTGGGCAAGTGTCTTCTACTATTATAGCCTCGAGCCGACCAAAGCCTTGTGAGTGGATTTGGTAGACGGAAACTGAAAGAAGCCCGTCGTATATATGTATAAATATATCATCATCATCATCATCATCATCATCGTTTAACGTCTGCCTTCCATGCTAGCATGGGTTGGATAATTTGACTGAGGACTGGTGAAACCGGATGGCAACACCAGGCTCCAATCTGATTTGGCAGAGTTTCTACAGCTGGATGCCCTTCTTAACGCCAACCACTCAGAGAGTGTAGTGGGTGCTTTTACGTGTCACCCGCACGAAGGCCAGTTAGGCGGTACTGGCAACAGCCACTATATATATATATATATATATATATATATATATATATATATATATATATATACACATATGTATGTGTGTGTATATGTTTGTGTGTTTGTGTTTGTCTTCCCAACATCACTTGACAACCGATGCTGGTGTGTTTACATCCCTGTAACTTAGTGGTTCGGCAAAAGAGACCGATAGAATAAGTACTGGGCTTACAAAGAATAAGTCCTGAGGTCGATTTGCTCGACTAAAGGCGGTGCTCCAGCATGGCCACAGTCAAATGACTGAAACAAGTAAAAGAGTAAAGAGTAATGTTGAAACTAGCAAACTATGGGACATATTGTCTATGGTAGATACAAATTTATGCCCATTATTAATCAACTGGAGCCAACATGAAGACAACAGATACATGTAAACACACAGGCATGCATGTACACACACACACAAAATGAGTAATGAAGGAGTTTCTTTGAAGTTGTTTGGTATTCTAGAAACAGCAGCTAAATCTCCCTAAAATACCAACATACCATCTTAAAGGAACAAATGAACACATGAGATAACATTCTAAAGTACCTCTTAGGCACCTTAGGATGGCTATGAACGGAATGCCTTTGATTATAGAATTCTTCAATTAGGGTTGATCTGGGATTGAGCAACAACAAAAATAACAGCAGGCACACTTTTTGAGATTAGTGTAAGCAATAGCATTGCCACACGCTTAGTGGCAGCAGCAGTAAAAACTATGCTCTATCTTGTCAAGAAGGCTCTTCAATGATGTGAAACCAAGGCCTGAAATTTAGGGGTGGGAACTAGTCAATTACATCGACGCCAGTGCTTGACTGGTACTTATTTAACCGATCTCAAAAGGATGAAAGGCAAAGTCAGCCTCAGTGGAATTTGAATTAATAATAATTATAGTAAAAATGGTTTGTAAATTAGGTGCAAGGCCAACAATTTTGGTAGTTCATTTCATGAGCCCCAAATGGCAAAGTTGACAGCAATAAGATTTGAACTGAGAATGTAAGAGCTGGAACAAATACTGCAAAGCATTTTTTTTTTCTGATACTCTAATGATTATAGAAGTTCATTGTTCTAACATAATGGTTTCTGATTTAGGCAAAAGGCCAACAATTTTGAGGGGAGGGGTTAATCGATACCATCAACCCTAATACTTGACTATTACTTTATTTTATCAACTCTGATAGGATGAAGGGCAAAGCTGACTTTGACAGGATTTGAACACAGAAAATAAAGAGACAAGAAATACTGCAAAGCATTTTTCTAGCACTCTAATGATGCTACTAACATAGCAGATGACATTTACCCAAGGTGCCATACAGTGGGACTGAACCCAAGACTACACGGTTGAGAGGCAAGCTTCTTAACCATACACAAACAAACACACATACATAGAGGCTAGTCCATTGCAGGGTTACCCATTT
Organism: Octopus bimaculoides; assembly: GCF_046866305.1. Taxonomy (NCBI): domain Eukaryota; kingdom Metazoa; phylum Mollusca; class Cephalopoda; order Octopoda; family Octopodidae; genus Octopus; species Octopus bimaculoides. The sequence continues at coordinate 22,326,622 of NC_142930.1, read as the reverse complement.
ATACCTGAGTGGATAGGAGCAATGTGAAGTGAAGTGTTTTGCTTAAGAACACAACACACCACTCAGTCTGGGAATCAATCTTGTAATCATGAGTGCAATACCCTAACCACCAGGCCATGTGCCTTCACACATACACACACATACACACATACACACACACACACACATGCACACGCACACACACACAAACTCAAATACATAGAATTTTGGAGAATTAAAGGAGGAGGTTTCCTTTCTATCTATTTACTTTTTCTCATTAAATTAGCATTATTTGTATAATCAATATATTGTATTTTCCCTTCTAACAGTTTTTATAATTATTTTCTAACAAGAATGATCTGAAAGATAACAAGCACTAAAACCACAACCTTTTTTTAATTATCTAATTTAAACATTTCAGTACACCTGACTCCTTTTTTGTATGTGATATGTTTGTCTTGTTTCTTTCTCATTCAATTGTTTACAATACTAAAATTGAGACGCTTTTATCATGAAGTGATCATCATCATAATCATCATCATTTAGCATCCATCTTCCATGCTGGCATAAGCTGGAGAGGTTGACAGGAGCTAGCAAGCCTAGAGGACTGTACCAAGCTCCACTGTCTATTTTGGCATGGTTTTTATGGCCTTTCTAATACCAACCTCTTTACAGAATGGACTGGGTGCTTTTTACATGGCAAATATAATTTACAATAACTTTAACAATCAAATGAAGGAAAAATAACTGTCTAGAAATGCATCTATTCAATACACATGTGGTTGGAACAAAATGATTGAGTGACTATAAATAAAACCAATGTCTAATTCAAATCCACTACATAAATTTTGCTGCATGTCCAACCCATACCAGCATGGAAAACGAAAGTTAAATGATGATGAAATGATGATGACACCTATGTCCACTTCACTATTAAGAATGAGTAATAGATAATCTAGGCTTGTAACCTGAGATATTCTCTTAAACCAGAGCAGTTGATTCTCGTGTGCATATTCAACTGATACTTCCTTAATCCCTAGCTATTCTCTCAATTTGTTTATGTCATGTGTTTCATGTAAGTTAACATTACACATCAAACAGATCATACTCGACTCATTTCTATCAAGCCTCCACGAGTTTGCTGCAATTAATGCGTATCTCTGACTAACATGCAACATTAGAATTCTTACTCATACTTCATACAGTCTGCCTTGTGCATGCAGACAGGAACCATTTTTGTGTTAACGGAGATAACAATTCTCTAAACCTCTTTCTTCCATTACTAAAAACTAGCCTTTCACCACATTCCCCTCCAGCAGTGATTGTATCACCAAGGTAACATTAACTATCTACCACCTTGAACAAGTCATTCGAGCATTTAATGGACTTCTTTTCATAAGGGTTCCTACTGTTAACTACTCCTGTGCAACAAACTAATGAGGGTGCTTATTTTATCAACCCTGAAAGGATGAAAAGCAAAGTTGATCTCAATGGAATTTGAACTCAGAGCATAATGACAGATGAAATGTTGCTAAGTATTCTGCTCAGCATACTAACGATTCTGCCAGCCCACCACCTTTATATTGTTATTAGTATTAATTAAATAAAAATATAGGTGTAGGCGTAGGAGTGGCTGTGTGGTAAGTAGCTTGCTTACCAACCACATGGTTCCGGGTTCAATCCCACTGTGTGGCACCTTGGGCAAGTGTCTTCTACTATAGCCTCAGGCCGACCAAAGCCTTGTGAGTAGATTTGGTAGACGGAAACTGAAAGAAGCCCATCGTATATATATGTATATATGTATATATGTATATGTATGTGTGAGTGTGTATATGTTTGTGTGTCTGTGTTTGTCCCCCCCAACATCGCTTGACAACCGATGCTGGTGTATTTACGTCCCCGTAACTTAACGGTTCGGCAAAAGTGACCGATAGAATAAGTACTAGGCTTACAAAGAATAAGTCCTGGGGTCGATTAGCTCGACTAAAAGGCAGTGCTCCAGCATGATCACAGTCAAATGACTGAAACAAGTAAAAGAGTATATAAAGGCAGAAAGCTGGCAGAATTGTTGATACACAGGGTAAAGATGCTTAAGCAGCATTTCATCCATCTTTATATTCTGAGTTCAATTGCTGCCGAGGTTGAATTTGCCTTTCATCCTTTCGGGGTCGATAAAATGAGTACCAGTTGAGCACCAAGGTTGATGTAATCAATTTTCCCCCTCCCCCGGAACTTGCAGGCCTTGTGCCAATATTAAATAAATAGAAAAAAAGCAGCAAGTGGCAGAATTGTTAGCACACTAGGTACGATGCTTAGCGGCATTTCATGTTTCAGTTCTGAATTCAAATTCCACTCGGGTCAACTTTGCCTTTCACCCTTTCAGGGTTGATAAAATAAGTATCAGTAGTTGAGCACATGGGTTGATGTAATCGACTTAGCTCCTCCCCCAAAATTACTAGCCTTGTGCCAAAATTTGAAACTAATATTAAATAAATTAAATGTGGTGAGTTGACAGAATCAGTAGAATATCAGAATCAGTAGAATATCAGAATCAGTAGAATATCAGAATCAGTAGAATATCAGAATCAGTAGAATAAGGCGGCAAGCTGGTAGAAACGTTAGCACGCCAGGCGAAATGCTTAGCGGTATTTCGTCTGCTGTTACATTCTGAGTTCAAATTCCGCCGAGGTCGACTTTGCCTTTCATCCTATCAGGGTCGATAAATTAAGTACCAGTTACGCACTAGGGTCGATGTAATTGACTTAATACCTTTGTCTGTCCTTGTTTGTCCCCTTTATTTTTGGCCCCTTGTGGACAATAAAGAAATAAGAATAAGTAGAATATCAGACAAAATGCTTAGCAGTATTTCTTCTGGCTTTTTTACATTCTGAGCCAAAATCCCACCAAGGTTTACTGCCTCTCATCCTTTTGGAGTCAACAGAACAAAGTACTAAGCAAGTACTGGGGTTGATGTAATTGTTTCCCCCTCCCTTCCCTTGAAACTACATGATTTTGTGCCAAAATAAGAAGGAAACATTAAATAAATAAATAAAATAAAGATTATTATTTATGAAAATTCAGTCTGGCTTAATCAGTAACAAGGTCACTCACAAGTAGTGGAGATGTTACTTGAGTTCCATCAATAGATTTGCTATTTTAGGACAGTCATTGACAGAATCAATAAGACATTGGACAAAATGCCTTGCAGTCTATAGTTGTTTCTTTCTGTTATGAGTTCAAATTACAAAGGAGCTGACTTTACCGTCAACCCCTCTGAAATTAATAACATAAGCATTATTCAACTACAGGAGCCCGCCCATTAAATCAACTACCCACTCCTTCCAAATTTATAATCTTGCAACAAATATAGAAATTATTATTACTATCATTATTATTATTATCATTATTATTATTATTATTATTATTATTATTATTATTATTATAGTAATGTTATTTTTTATTGTGTTCTTTTAATGCACAGCTGAGCAAACAACTACACACAGCTGCACGTGTTGGTTATATGCAGCGTTTTGTTTTATTTTTGCAATTTACTCTTCTGTTGAGAATATTTCACTTAATATTATCAGAGCAGTTCCTAGTAGGGCTAATTTATTCATGTTATGTATAAGCCAGTCCTGAAGTTTTGGTCATATATTTATTTGTGTTTTTTAATTAGCCCCAAAGTATCTATTTGTTTCTGTTCTTTTTTTTTTTTTTTATCTCCACATTCTTTATTTTTATCCACTTCATTTTCCCTTATCATCAACATCATTCAACACCAGGCTTCAATACTGGCATGGGTTGGATGGTTTGAAGGATCTGATGATTCAAAGGACTGCATCATTTAGAAAATACATCAAGAGTGTTGTTCCTTCAAATAAGAATTCAGTACAACTTGAAAGAACATGGATAAAATTATTCAAGTTTAACAATGTTCATGATTATTGAAAGTATTCAAGGTTCACAGGAAAAATGACATTCAATGGCAAAGTATGCATAAAAGTGTTTAGATTTCACAAGGTTGTTCAAAGTAATAAGTTACTAACATTGGTGAATGGGCAGAAACATTAGATCAACAAACAAAATGCCATGTGGTATTTATTCTGAGTTTGAATCCCTCTGAAGTCAACTTTGACTTTTCTCCTTCTGAGGGCCATAAAATAAAGCACCAGTCAAGTATTGAAGTCATTATAAGCAACTCTACCCATCATCTAAATCAGAAATATATCGGCCAATGCTAGAAACAATTACTATAATTATTATTCATGTTGTTTATTGTGTATGGTCACACTTCATAGATTTTAATTTACTCAAGGTTACTTCACTCCTAAAGTTACCACCATTTCTCCTATTCTCCCTCTCTTTGACATAGGAGCTCTATAGTCGTCATTCTTACAAGACCTCACCACTTCATGCTTTGAAAGAAAAGCACCCAATACACTCTGTAGAATGGTTGGTATTTAGGAAGGGTATCAGTAGTAGAAACCATGCCAAAACTGCAACACTGAAGGGCAATGGATATCTTTGAGCCATCAACCAATGCCAGCATGAAAAACAGAAGGTGGAGGAGGAAGAGGATGATGACAATGAATACTCTCCTGAGGTATTATCCTTCAGTATTATACTATAAATAATAAATTATTGCACTAAATGCCAAATAGTATTTGGTATTTAATAGTTCAAATCCTATCTTTTATGTAAAGATAAAAGAAGTTCCATTGGGGTTAATTAAATCAATGGTGCTGTCATATCCATAATAATTGGAAAATATAGTATTATTAGTAGCAAAGATGTTAGAAAGAGGTGAGCACTGGTCCAAATGATTTTTTAGTGTTTTGTCTTGTCCAAATCCATCCTGCATTCAGCTCATACCAGCTTTTACTTTCCCTTTCAGCACTCAACTAAAAGATGAACAAAACAATGTAAGTAAAATGGAGAGAGAAGCATTAATTCAATAAAATCTCTCAAAAATTACCCTCATTAAAAAAGAATTTATTTTCACCCTTTAAAAAAAGTATCTATTATAATGTTACAATCATTTTGTATTTTAGTGACCTTTGTTTTCACCATCACACCAACTGATTCCTTCAATTTTAAAGCCAGATATAAATAGAATATATATAATATATATGATAAACAAAAAAAAAAAAAAGAATAAAAAAAGATATTCTTGTCTTTCATTTCAGCCAGAAATTTCTCCCCCTCCCCCGAACAGAACTAATGAAAACACCATAGTATCAGTATTTCACAAGCAAGGGACTCCTTAAAAAAAAAAAAAAGTATCCTTTGATTTCTGATAATACAAAGAACATAGGTCTTGGTTATCTTAACAGCTTTATTCAGCCCTTGAAAAACCATTATTTTTAGTAAGCTATTTGGTGAATGTGACTCATTATGGAAATAATAAGGTTCTTCAAAGTCAGGAAGATATAAGAGGCATAGAATGAGATTTCTACTGAATCTAAAACTGGTGCTGCACTGAGTTATCATGTCTTCTGATAGGGCTATACTACATACAAAATGAAATTACACTTAGAGGTGGCACACACAATAAAACATGTCAGCATCAGTAATCAGTTCTTTTATTCATATCAAAGCTTCCTCAGTAACATTAATGGTTCTAGAACAAAACAATTTCGTTTAGTGAAGATAACAATACCATTTCACTTATCTATGAACAAAACTGGTGAAATTATTATCTTTATTATGATTAGTATCATCAGGGCAAAATCAGTAGAATCCAGAACAAAATGCTTTCTAGAACTAAATTACATTCTATGTTTAAATTCGCAGAGATTAATTTTACCTTTCATCCTCCTGGGGTCAATAAAATAAGAACCACTCAAGTTCTAGGGCCAATTGAATACATGAAACCCCTTTCACAACAATGTAAAGCATTGAACTTAAGCTAAAAATCATCATCATCATTATTATTATTATTATTATTATTATTATTATTATTTTTTAGGCGCAGGAGTGGCTGTGTGGTAAGTAGCTTGCTTACCAACCACATGGTTCCGAGTTCAGTCCCACTGCGTGACACCTTGAGCAGATGTCTTCTACTATAGCCTCGGGCCGACCAAAGCAGAATTGTTAGCATGCCGGATAAAATGCTTCATGGCATTTCTTCTGGCTTTACATTCTGAGTTCAAATTCAACCAAGGTCAACTTTGCCTTTAATCCTTTCAGAGTCAATAAAATAAGTACTAATTGAGCACTGGGGTCAATGTAATCAACTAGCCACCACCCCCAAAATTTCAGGCCTCATGCCTAGTACTGCCTAACTGGCTCCCATACCGGTGGCATGTAAAAAGCACCATTCAAGCATGGTCAATGCCAGTGCCACCTGACTGGCCCCCGTGCAGGTGGCACGTAAAAAAGCACCCACTACACTCTCGGAATGGTTGGTGTTAGGAAGGGCATCCAGGTGTAGAAACCTTGCCAGATCAGATTGGGGCCTGGTGCAGCCTCCTGGCTTGCCAGTCCTCAGTCAAACTGTCCAATCCATGCCAGCATGGAAAGCAGATGTTAAATAATGATGATGATGTGCCTATAGTAGAAAGGATTATTATTATGATGAGTATTAGGTGGTGAGCTGGCAGATTTGATAGCACATCAGACAAAATTCTTAGCAGTATTTTGTCCATCTTTGCATTGTGAGTTCAAATGCCACCAGGGTCAGTTTACTTTGCATCCTTTTGAGGTCAATGAAATTAATACCAGTTAAGTATTGCGGTCGATGTAATCAACTTGCTCCCTCACCCAAAATTTCAGGCCTTGTGCTTTTAGTAGAAAGAATTATTATTATTATTATTATTATTATTATTATTATTATTATTATTAATAAATCAATAAAAGCAGAGTACCTTTTTTAATGACTTAGTCAAAAGAAGAAAAGCAGCACCTTCACCCTTTTCAGGATTTCTAAAACTTGGTGGGAGGGAAGCAATTATGCTAAAACTAGAGACCTCACCTAAATGCTTGCAATGAAATTAGCTCTACTAAAGGCACTCATCAGCTAGATGATAGTGCTAAACAAGATACTGAGGTTATGATAGAAAACACTCGTCCAAATTGCTATACAGAGGAAATGAACCCAAAATACATTCAGTATCAAAGTAAACTTACCTACATAACCACGTCTGTACCCCACTCCTTCCCCATATACAGTACCAATTAGTTCTGACATCATTTAGTTTCATTTCTCTAGATTCTGATTTCAAATTTCTCCAGGAATAAAAAAAAAGCAAGTACCAGGTATGTATTAGGGTTGAAGCAATCAACTACAGCTTCTATTTATGCGGGATTGTATCAAAATGAGAAATAATCATTATACAAACCAACATGGGAGCATCTACACTTTTACTTAGCCTGCTAAAAATAGAAGCCAAATCTCCATAAAATCACACAGCCACCTACTATCTTAGAAAAGGACATTGATTCATTTTGTTTAAGGTACACTGCACTGTTCTGAAAAAACACAGGCAGGATGGTCACTGCTGGAATGTCTTTGATTATAGAACTACTGTATTAGGATTGTCCTGGGACTAACCAACAAGAACAATTATCATTATATAATTTGATTTTTAAGGAATACGTACAGAACATCAGTTTATATAAAGAAGCTGGAATGTTGTTGGCACTCCATCGCTTACGACGTCGAGGGTTCCAGTCGATCTGATCAACAGAACAGCCTGCTCGTGAAATTAACATGCAAGTGGCTGAGCACTCCACAGACACGTGTACCCTTAACGTAGTTCTCGGGGATATTCAGTGTGACACAATGTGACAAGGCTGACCCTTTGAATTACAGGTACAACAGAAACAGGAAGTAAGAGTGAGAGAAAGTTGTGGTGAAAGAGTACAGCAGGGTTCGCCACCATCCCCTGCCGGAGCCTCGTGGAGCTTTAGGTGTTACTCAATAAACACTCACAACGCCCGGTCTGGGAATCGAAACCGCGATCCTATGACCGCGAGTCTGCTGCCCTAACCACTGGGCCATTGCGCCTCCACAAAGAAGCTGGAATAAAAAGAGAACAAGACAAATAAGTTAGCACCCTTATCTAACAAATGTGAGGGAGATATTTATCCTACATCTGCTTCACATTGCATAAATTACAGTTAGCACTAATCTCTACAGAAGAAACCCTTGGGCTATATGAAAAGATTGATATAAACTTATTAATTCCATTCTTGGCTATACAACAGCCAATCCAAATAAATGCACTGAAGGTAACAAAGAAGAAGAAAAAAAACAAACAAAAATATACACAAATAACAACAACAACGAATAGATAAATAAAACTAGCCATGGGAAACAAAGCAAATGTTCTGTCAAAGTCTGGAAACAAACAACCAAATATTGAACAAGATGATTTATTATTCTAAGCTTAGCTCATTCAACCTCTTCCCTCAAAATACCCAGATGAACTCTGTGTACTTTTGATCTCCCATGTAGAAAGACATTTTTGCAGTTATAATCTGGTTCTTTTTTTTTGTTTTTTCAATAATTTCCATTATTATTATTGGTGTTGTTGTTGTTATTATTATTATTATTATTATTATTATTATTACTACAACTACTACTACTACTACTACTACTACTACTACTACTACTACTACTACTATTATCATTATCATTATTATTATTATTATTATTACTACTACTACTATTATTATTACTACTACTACTATTATTATCATTATTATTACTACTACTACTACTACTACTACTACTACTATTATTATTATTATTATTATTATTATTATTATTATTATTATTATTATTAATTCTTCTTAGTGTAAATATTATTTTTAATCTATAGCTTTGATTATTATTATTTACTAATTTCATTTCATTTTCTTTTATTGTTTTCTTTGAGAAAGATGCACTTATTATATTGCTTTATTACAAGTTTTTATTATTATTATTATTTTATTATTTCCATTGCACTCTCCTACCCTTCCTCGTCACTCTCTCTCTCTCTCTCTCTCTCTCTCTCTCTCTCTCTCCTTGGTTCTTTTTGATGAAATATCAGCAGTAAAAACGTCCCCAAGTAATGTTGGAAGGGTAAAAAGAAAGAAAAAGTTGAAAGGAAAATAATGTGAATGGAGAACTAATGAAGCACAAAGTAAGGTGCATTATATGTGGGAAGGTAAGAGTGTGCATATGTGTGTGTGTGTGTGTGAAAGGGTGTTCCCTGTACTGGGTTGGCACAGTATTTAGAAGATGATGGGTAGGTTGTTAGGCAACTATGAATCCTCCCATTAAATATATTGGCGGTGGTGGTGGTGGTGGTGGTGATAGTGGCAGTGGTGAATGATAGAGGAATGGGGGAGAATGGAGAGAGAAAGAGAGAGATACAGCTCTCTGTGTAAAAAGCACTCATTCACTTTGGTGACAAACTGGGTTGTCCTGTCAGAGGATAACAAGCGGAACAGATAAATGAACGCAATGGAATGGATAAGTGAACAAAAAAAAAAAAGAAATGAAATGTAAGCAGGCTACGGTGGTCTGTCTCCTATGCAGCAGAACTGTCTTAACATTACCATCATCACCATTATAATCATCACTATCATTATTACAATCAGCATGATGACTGATAATCAAAACAATCATCAGTGTCCTTGAATGCTGTCTTTGTTGTTGTCAGCATAATTATAAAAGTGATTGCTATCATCTAAACTAGCTGTCCCCAATCTTTTTTGTACTAGAGACCAGTTTCACACAAGACAATTTTTCCAGACCAAAGGATCATATACATAACAAAAGACAATAATTCAATTATTGCATATATAATATATATAAAATGCAAAAAAAAAACCCTGTAGACTGTGGCAGTCAATAAAACAGAAATAAAATATTTAAGTATATTCATTCTTTGCAGACTGATACCAAATAATCCAAGACATGGTACTGGTTCAAGACCCAGGGATTGGTGACCCCTGATCTGAGCTACCATTGTCACTATTATCATTAGAAATAGGGCGTCTACACAAGCATTTGACCTGTTAGATATAGCAGCTAAATTACATCATACTGACTTAACTAAAGAAAGGTATATTGGATATGGTATACAAACAAGCAGAATGACCATGGCTAGAACCTTCGAATATAGAGCCCACTCAATCAAAGCTGACCGGGGTTTAACCCTTTTGTTACCATATTTCTATTTGTTTCAACTAATTTTTAAAATGAAGAATTTACAAAAATAACTTTGTCATTATTAAAGCTGTTTGAAACATAAATTAATCTAAAATTTTCAGATCACTTTAAAACAGGAAGGTTGTATCTTAAAACGGCAGGGTTTGGCAGATTTGTATCAAAAGTGTCAAACAACAACATTGAATCCAAAGGAATCAGCCATTCTTTCTTCACCTCACAATTACTAAAGTTATAAAGAATATATTTTAGTGGATATAAAACACACATTTATTCATAATCATGCTGTGTGGGTACATTTGTTATTAAATCCAGGTTTTTAGCAGTTTAACATTTTGTAAATTATACAAGAAATTGTTAGTGGTCTCAGTAAAGATATGTTTTCTACCACATTGGTAGTTGAGAGGTGAGGTAAATAATCCTGATAAAACTGATTTCTTATTTCTTTATTGCCCACAAGGGGCTAAACATAGAGGGGACAAACAAGGACAAAGGGATTAAGTCGATTACATCGACCCCAGTGCGTAACTGGTACTTAATTTATCAACCCTGAAAGGATGAAAGGCAAAGTCGACCTCGGCAGAATTTGAACTCAAAACATAACGACAGACGAAATACCGTTAAGCATTTCGCCTGGTGTGCTAACGATTCTGCCAGCTCGCTGCCTGATTTCTCACTCTCAGACAATTGCTCGTGATTTCCACATACTAAATTCAAAACAAGCAGTGTTGGTGTTATATGTGCATGTTTATATAGATGTGTGTGGGTGTATGTATATATATATGTGTGTGTGTGTATTTTACTTGTTGGGCCAGTGGGAAGGAGTGGTGCCCATGACATTTACATGTCATCTGAGACAGGGGAGACCAATGCCATTAATTTTCTTTTTGAACCATTGCAAGATAACAGCAGGAAAGGCATTCCAGGGGATCACATTCAGGGAAGGAAAAACTGGGCATAGTAATTAGTGTGAAACCTGCAGTATTGAATACAAGGATGATGGGAGGAGAAGTGACAAATGGATTGCAAATGTCTGAGTAAAGTAGGTATGAGACCAACCAGCTCCAAAGAGTAGAAGCTATTACAAAAAAAGACCCACCTCCTTCAGTCATGAATGACCATGGGATTGCACCTAGAAAGTTCCCCTGTGAGGCAAATGTCAAGGCAAGGTTGTTTATGGAAGACCAGCAGTCACCCATGCATACCAGTCTCCCCTCTCCACCCCACCAATGTTATCCGAGGGAAAGGCAAAGGCCAATACAGCTTGGAACCAGTGATGTTGTAACTCATTTCTACAGCTGAGTGAACTGGAGCAATGTATCTTGCTCAAGAACACAACACAAAGCCCGGTCTGGGAATCGAACTCACTACCTCATGATTGTGAGCCTGACACCTTAACTACTGAACCATGGATAGTGCTTGTGAAAAAGGCAGAGAGAGGAGACGGCACACTTGTGAGCCAGAGACTAGAGTATGTCTGTGAATAACTTTATGCCAATCATTTAGCTGAGTAACTCTTTTCTGAATGCAGCCTGGAACATCTATGTGTGCAGCAGCACTGTCCCAGATGTGAGAGCAATACTCCATTATGAGCCTCACAAAGGTAGGGAGCTGAAGAATTCTCCGACCAAAAAGAGAAGGGGCCAGTCATCAGAATATGATCCCAGCTATACAAAGGATGTACTTTCATCAGGAGAGATTCTCAGTGATAATGTGACCCAAAATTATGGTGCTTATGTGTTTGTGTGTGTAGAGCAAGATCCCAGCGAGAGGTAAGATCCCAGCAATTTAAACTAAAATGTTTTAATCCCTGAGAAAGGCATGAACAAAACATCCCATTCTTCATCTCTTAACCACATAAGGCTTATTTCCAGACCAAATAGAATCAACATCACATGCACTGGTACCATCTTAATCTTTTTTTCTGTCAGAAGAGTCCATCAAAAAGAAATTGGTCTTAATGCTTTTAATGTTGTTGTTGCTGGATGCCACCGGTCAACCTTGATCAAAGATATTCCACATTTGACTTATCTTGTCATTTTGGTAAAGTGTGAAGAACCACATTAACAAATGTGTTCTGTATTTATGACAATTGAATGTGATCTGCTGGAGAATTAATTGTTGTTTCTAGGAAGTAGAGCAACGATGTAGAGGCTCTCCCATTAGCTCATCATCATCATCATCATCATCATCATTTAACACCTGTTTTCAACAATGGCATGAGTTGGATGGTTTGACAGTCCAGGCTCTATGTCTGTTTAGGCATGGTTTCTACAACTGGATGCCCTTCTTAACACCAATCACTTTACAGAGTATACTGGGTGCTTTTTACATGGCACCAGCACAATGTTTATAAAATAGTTAAGAATTCTTTTTTTGTATGCTGATAAGCAATGGATGGGAGAATAAGTAGAGAAGCATTAGAAAAAGTGCTTTGCTTACTTAATTATAACCATTTACCTTTTGAGTTCAAATTATACAAGGGTCAATATATATATATATATATATATATATATATATATATATATATATATATATATATATATATATATATAAATATATATGTGTGTGTGTGTTTATGTGTGGATATGTATATAAGCAGAAAAAACTGATAAACAAAAGTAGGCATAAAGAGTGTATTTACATTAAAACTTGTGTAGACAAATAAATGAATGATCACAATTCATTTTTTTTTGTTTTGTTTTGTTTTTGTTTTTTAGTTACATGGACAAATGGTTTCTGAACAGACTTTTTGTTGAAACTACTTATCATCAACTTATTATCCAACTTGTACCAAACATAAAAACTTGCTTCATTGACATTCCAATTCTATATCATTAAAATAATTCAAATATCATTTATATGAAGGCACATGGTTGAGTGGTTAGGCTGTTGCACTCACAATTGCTAGATCATGGGCTCAATTCCCAGACCAGGTAATGCAAAGTGTTCTTGAGCAAAACACTTCATTTCAAGTTGCTCCAGTTCCCCTTTCAATCAGTGGGGAATGTTAGCCTGCTCACCTAGCCAACAGGCAGCATCATTAAGAGGCTAAAATGATGCAAAGTGCACTGTGACTAGTGATGTGTAATAACATCAGATAGTCTGACCAGTTGTGTGATCATGTAAAATATCATTTAACATTTTCATGTTTTGTTTATACAATAATCATTAATAGATTTTGTAGCAGAACTTTGTATTTTATTATAATAAATTAAATATATATCGTGCATGTCTGTGTCATCATCATCATCATCATCATTTAACGTTCGTTGTCCAAGCTGGCATGGGTTGGACGGTTTGACCAGGGCTGGCAAGCAGAGAGGCTGCACCAGACTCCAGTCTGATTTGGCATGGTTTCTATGACTGGATGCCCTTCCTAACGTCAACTGCTCCAAGAGTGTAATGGGTGCTTTTACATGCCACCAGCATAAGTGCCAGTTACATGACACCAGTAGTCACCACAATTGTGATATCACTTGGCTTGATGAGTCCTCTTCTTAAACATGACAACATATTGCCAAAGGTCTCAGTCATATACCATTGCCTCCGTGAGGCCCAATGCTCAAAAGATGCTTTTCATATCCCACTGGCACAGGTGCCAGTTATGACACTGGCATCGGACACACTGCCTCTGTGAGGTTCAACGCTCAACAGGTGCTTTTTATGTGCTGCCAGCATGGGTGCCAGATGCCTCCATGAGGCCCAACATGGTGCTTTTTATGTTCCACTGGCACAGGTGCCAGGTACGCAACACCAGCATCAGCCACATTGCCTCCAATAATAAAAAAGTATCATAACTGAAATAACACACTTGAGCAGGAGTATGGTGCATCAAAAGTGTGTGGAATCTAGAATTGCATCAGTCATCCAAAAATTGACCAATATGAAATTTCCCAATGGAAGTATTCACAAAACATACACCATAAGTAAAACATCCACCATTTTTCCACTTTGTGCATGAATACTGATAGCTTGCAACAGAAAGAGTATTCAGCCATTAAATCATGCCTCACAATTAATTCTTCAAGCCATGCTAGCATGGAAAAACAGATGTTAACCCTTTGAAAATGAAACATGGATATATCCATTCAAAATTTTATAGCTGTTAACTGTGGAAAGTGATTTTACCCTACAGGTTTGAAAAATCTCTACTTATGCTGCAAGAAGCAGAGACACATCCAGTGACATTTTTTACCAAAGACAATTTTTCAGATTTTTTTAGCATTGCCACATATTTCTTTACAGAGTAAGATCAAATACTTTTGTGGTGGATATGAAAACTACACCAACAGAAGATACTGAAAAAATATTACAGAAGCAGAAAAAATCAATTCTATTTTTTAGTGAATAATTAACATCATTATAGTTAAAGGCTAAAATGAATGAACGGAGAAACAAACAGTATATAATGCATACAACCCTCTCAAAATCTCAATACAATTACAAGATCATCCTAAAATAACACATGAAGAAAAAATACCTGGATTCAAAATCTCACTAGAATGAAACAAGGAAAGTTTAAGAAAAGAGATATTGAAAGTTGTGACAGTAATAAACTCTCCCTTTCTCTGTCACAAACACACACACACACACAAATACATACAGTCATTTTTTCACTAATCAATCTTAGCTAACACTGTATAGATTTATTGGAACACGGCTATCTTTTACTTGTTTAAGTTATTTGTCTGCAGCTATGCTGGGACACTGCCTTGAAGAATTTCAGTTGAACAAAATCAACTCAAGAACTTATTTTTTTTTAAAGCCTGATATTTATTCTATAGGTCTCTTTTACCAAACTGCTAAGTTACAGGGATGTAAACACATCAACACCAGTTGTCAAGTGGCGGTGAGGAACAAATGGAAAGACACACACACATATATACGATGAACTTCTTTCAGTTACCATGTACTAAATTCACTCATAAGGTTTTGGTTAGCCTGAGACTATAGTAGAAGACACTTGCCCCAGGTGCCATGCAGTGGGGCTGAACCCAGAACTATGTGGTTGGGAAACAAGTTTCTTACCACACTGTCATGCATGAAAATTTTACAGTTTCAACAGCAGAACACTCCTTTCAGCAGTTGTTGACTGGAGATCATGATTTCAGCACATTTAACTATATTACTTCCTCCAGCTGTGCCAAGCAGTATTGATGTTATCAGAGAATACCCCCAAAGGATTTTCACCCCCAACAATAACCACCTGTTATTCATACTGTAACCACAACAAACTGGGTGCAGCTATAACCACTCCAGCCATACAACAACCATTTTCTTTTATCACCAACTGTGGATATATTCTTTACTCTCAGCATTGGTCTTTTCCTCACATATATCTGTTATGTCAATTTTCTGCTAGCCTTTTCCAGTTCATGAGTCACTACTCTGATGTCCTTCCTGAGATCAATACCAGCTGGAGAAATGTAGCTGGTATTGTCTAGCTACAAATCCATAAACAATTCACAAAGTCCTTCGTATTTCAGAGTCTTCCTTTAGTTTCCATACTCCATGTTTTACCAAATCACCATCAACCCAATAATCAAAACATTTTTGTCAAGTCAGGCTGTAATTTAAGTCTGGGTGTTGCATCATTATCATATAGCGTTTCCAGAATACAAGTGCATCCCTGAAATCTATGTGCACCTCTCAATCATTAACACTATGTAGAAGTCTGGGTGTTAGTTTTCCTTTGTTTATGCTCCTTGTGGAAAAGAGCAGGCAGCAGCTGTGTTGATTCTAAGTACATTCACCCTCTTTTATTGTTGTTTTAGCACATCAGAGAGAATACGCAAGACTTGATGATGCCATTAGGAACAATTACATACACACACACGTGTATATGTATGTGTGTGCGCGTATGTGTTATGTATGTATGTATGTATGCATGCATGTATGTGCATAAACATAGACTATATATATATATATATATATATATATATATATAAACACATATATGCATATACGTGAAGGTATGTGGCCTAGTGGTGAGGGCGTTGTACTTGCACACAATCACTAGGTTGTGGGTTCAATTTCCATCATTCAGAAGCCAAAAACAATGCAAAAGCAGTGATCAGTAGTATCTAACAACATTTGATAGTCTGGTCAATATATGCATCACACATATACATGTGCACATGTATATATACAGAGTGGCCCAAAAGTAGGTTTACAGGTATCACGTAGGCACTTTAAATTTCTTTTAAAACATTTTATTACATTTAAATTTCTATCTTACAAACTAAAAAGGGAGCTTGACAAAATTAACTAAATTAGCATAGAATAATGATTTCATATTTTTTAATAATTAAGATATAAACTGTTAATATATGAATACAAAAGATATAGTTGAATAACTGTAAACCTACTTTTGGGCCACTCTGTGTACATATATGTATATATATATACATATACATAGAAGAGTTAAGGAATAGAGTAGATAATATCTGGGCTGCATAATAATACACAAGCGAGGTGTATCTTGGATATTTACCACTTCTGAGGATCCGCTTCACTATGAAATATATGTAACCCGGATATTATCTACTCTTGTATTTTATTCACATACCCGGCAACCCTGGCTGCCTACCATGAAATATAAAATAATGTTTTTCGATTTATCATACTTCGATATGAAAAAATACACAACATTCCACCTCAATAAACCACTATTGTTCCTGAAAGTTATTTTTTACATTTTCTACAGCCTGCTTGAAGTTCACCTTCTTCTTACACCTCAATACTTAGATTTTACATTTATATGTGTGTATAGATATATAATTGTTAAAGAGGATAAAAAACATTAAAGCAAGACAAACATCTCAAGTTATATACATTATTATTATTGGAAAAAAATTCAAAAACCCCTTCTCAATTCATTAATCTATACTCTTCTCATTTTTTCTATTTGTCTCCGATGACAGAATAGCCCATATTCTGGGATATCCCAGAAACAGCTGTAAGACTTTCAATTTTTTCCAATAATAATAATGTTATGAATTGAAATGTTTGCTTTGCTTTAACGTTTGTTGTCCTCTTTAACAATTATATATCCACTATATCGGAAATCTACAATGGCTACATAACTACCATCTCGGCTATAACCTTGGAGCCCTAGAAATCCATTACAGCACTTACCTTGCGTACCTAGTCATTTAGATCACCTGTGAACTAAACCCCCATATTTTGTATGTATGTATGTATGTGTGTGTGTGTATATATATATATATATATATATATATATATATATATACACACACACATATTATAGTTGGGTAGGCCAGTTTATGGGGTTACCCTGGGTTTCTCACACATAAGGAGTTAGCCTTACGGCATATCTTCAGACCCCAAACACTGCTGGCCTGAGACCTCTTTAAAACATGGAGCTTACGGGGTTACTACATAAATACAAATATATGAACATATGCATTTTATGTGCATGCGTACACATATATGTACACACACATACATACATACATACATAGCCCTGTGTTGAGAGGAATTCTTTGGGGTTTGGATAATTCACCCCTGGAAACATGGGTGTTTCGTTGAACATCTTTAAACAACCCTTATTCAGGGACTTTTTGAGTGGGATGAGCTACTCAACCTGACGAAAATTCCAACTGGGCCTCACCTGCAAGGTCATGCACTGTTCATCTTCATATGAGATCACCATGTCACGCACATATGGCTGTGATGCACGTGCCTGGTCTACCTTTATCAGACGGGTAGTCATGATGGGTATACTGGGCTTTGTATATTTTACCCCAGTGTCACTTCGATGGCATGCACTGGTCTCTCATAAATATGTACATACATACATGACGATCACTTCAAGTCATCTCAATCAATCTACATCACCCAGATAATCTGCATTACATATGTGTGTTCTGAGATGATTCTCAAGACTAGCAGTTCACCTGCAAGACTTCAAACAATTTCATTTTTTTAAATAATTTCAGTCAATGGATTGTGATGATGCTGGACGACCACTGTAAAAGGTTTTAGTTGAACAAATCAACTCCTTTACTTACTTATAAGTTCTATTGGCCACTTTTACTGAACTCCTAAGTTATGGGAACATAAACTGACAGTGATTGTGTGACTATCAAGCAAACACAAAGACACACACACACACACACATTTCCCTCCCTCTCTTTCTCTCCATATATATATCAGCTGTAGAAACTCTGCCAGATCAGATTGGAGCCTGGTGCAGCCTTCTGGCTTGCCAGTCCTCAGTCAAATCGTCCAACCCATACTAGCGTGGAAAGCGGACGTTAAACGATAATGATGATATATATATATATATATATGTATGTGTGTGTGTGTGTGTGTGTGTGTGTGTATATATTATGGAGGTGCAATGGCCCAGTATTTAGGGCACCGGACTCGCGGTCGTAGGATCATGGTTTCGATTCCCAGACGGGGCATTGTGAGTGTCTATTGAACGAAAACACCTAAAGCTCCACCAGGCTCCGGCAGGGGGGGATGGGGGTTGCGAACCCTGCTGTACTCTTCCACCACGACTTTCTCTCACTCTTTCTTCCTGTTTCTGTTGTACTTGTATTTCAAAGGGCCAGCTTTGTCACACGCCGTGTCATGCTAAATCTCCCTGAAAACTACATTAAGAGTACACGTGTCTGTGGTGGGCTCAGCCACTTGCACGTTAATTTCACGAGCATGCTGTGCATGTTTCTTTGTCAAAAAAAAAAAGACCAGCCTGAAATATATGTTTCAACACACAGTTTCACACCAGGAATGTAACAACACAAATATATATAAACTTCTGCAGAGTTTATATAGCTTATTTGCAGTATGGTAATTTTATGCACTTTTATGTATCTTTCCAAACTGAGATTACTCTGACAAATTTTTCTACATGCAACATGAGTATCGTTGCCATATATATGAGGAAAATTATTATTAAATGCATCTCTATTTCACAAATTATGGCATTATTTCATGTGGTTTTAGCAATAATCTATTTTCAGTTTCACTAAATTGCCATGAATACAGTTCCGAAAGAGTAATAAAAATCAAGTGAAATACAATCACTCTACGTGTTTCAGTTGGCACTACAAGCCTCCGAAAGTATGTGTGTGCGTATGTATGAAACACACACACACTATATATGTGTGCACACGTGTGTCTGCGTGTATTATAAAGATATATATATATATATATATATATATATGTATATAGATACAGATGGATGTATGCATGTGTATGCATAAAATATATGGTGACAAAAATATGTATACATACTCTTTTACTCTTTTCAGTCATTTGACTGCGGCCATGCTGGAGCACTGCCTTTATAGTCAAGCAAATCGCCCCCAGAGCTTATTCTTTGTAAGCCTAGTACTTATTCTATCGGTCTCTTTTGTCGAACCGCTAAGTTACGGGGGCACAACCACACCAGCATCGGTTGTCAAGCAATGCTGGGGGACAGACACACAAACATATATATATTGCCAGTACTGCCGGACTAGCCCTAGTGCCGGTGGCACGTAAAAAACACCCACTACACTCTCAGAGTGGTTGGCGTTAGGAAGTGCATCCAGCTGTAGAAACTCTGCCAGATCAGATTGGAGTCTGATGTAGCCATCTGGTTCGCCAGTCCCCAGTCAAATCGTCCAACCCATGCTACCATGGAAAGCAGACGTTAAATGATGATGATGATACATACATACACACACACACACATATACGACGGGCTTCTTCCAGTTTCCGTCTACCAAATCCACTCACAAGGCTTTGGTGTGCCCAAGGCTATAGTAGAAGACACTTGCCCAAGGTGCCTCGCAATGGGACTGAACCCGGGGCCATGTGGTTGGTAAGCAAGCTACTTACCACACAGAACACTCCTGCGCCTATATATACATATTTTTATCACCATATATTTTATGCATACACATGCATACATCCATCCCGCTAAATTTTCTTTGAGAACAATTCGGTCTTAGTAGACGCATTACATGTGATCTTCTTCTAGCACATTAGCCGTCCGCCTAGTGGTCTCCTTTATATATACACACATATATATATATCCACACACAGAATGAAATTGGTTTTATTTCTCTGTATTGTAGGGCAAACATCATACGCGTATGTATATATTTCCCTGTCCATCTCACTCTTCATATATATACATGTGTGTGTGTGTGTTTTGTGTGTGTGTCTCTCTCTCTCTTTCTCTGTGTGTGTGTGTACCTTAGGATGTTCAAATTTACACAGAATGAGAAATATAAAAAAAAATAATTTAGCAGCATAAACAATCAAATCAGAGAAAGTGATTTTAGTTTCTGATTTAGAAAACAGAGGAAAATAAATAAATAAATAAATCCTTATCAATATTGTAAAGCTACTTGTTTGGGATTTCTTTTTAATAGAAAATTAATGACCGCAACCCCCAGGTTTTTTTTTTTTTTTTTTGACGCGACTACTTTAAACTGAGTCAACAGAAAACACTCACTAATCGTGTTTAACAAAACGAAAGGCATGAACTGCAGTGAATGGATGGATAGAAGCGAAAATACACACTAAAAGTCCTGGACCAGAGCAGTTCGATAGTTAAAAAGTAAAGGAAACTATTCCAATGAAACTATGGTTTTACTATGTGCGATGTGGATATTTTTATTTCTTCCGGTTCTTTTATTCTACTCTTACTGCTTCTTCATATTTGTGTGGGTTTTTTTTAATTAAAATTCAGATTATAAGCCATTTCCTTTCACTCATCTTCACTTAACATCGCCAGGAACCACTTTGGGGGGAAATCATGCATTTTTTCAATGTTTCGTTAAATCTTAAACCTAATGTTTTCCATTACGAGAAATTTATTAACTGTCATAGTTATTACAATATTTTTATTACTAATGTTTCGAATCTTACTCAAGGCGAACTTTGTTATCCCTCCAACAACGATAAAATGAAGTACCAGTCAAGTACCGGGTCGATGTAATCGCCTGTCCCCTCCCTTGCAAATTTCTTGTCTTGTGTGAGTACATCAGAAATTTATTATCAAAACGGTAGTATAATATAAGCCTGACGGTGATAGCAATGGTAGTGGGGAGGGACAGTAATATCAACGATAAACCCTATAGAAAGGCACGAATGCTACAATCAACTCATTTCGCTCCATGTGTGGGTGTTGAGTGAAACCTGTGTATAAAATATATAGAATAATTTATCTTATTTACCTGTAATATAAAATAAGCCTGACATGAGTTTCTGATTCTTCAAATGTGGTGGATAGATGATGGGCTAGCTGTCAGTCGGACGGCAAGGATGCTGCAAGCTACACGAAGAGAGAGTAACGTTGTTCTGGGGAACAGGTCAAGAGAGAATCTCTTTCTTTCCCCTCTTCCTATCCATCCCTACTCCTTCATTCCCTTGCTTTACTCTTATACAGCTAGCTTATTTACTCGTCCACTCGCTCCTTTTCTCTGTCTCTCCCATCCTTCTTTTTTTCTTCTTTTCCTCATTGAATTTTATATTCCCTATCATTTCACTCTTACTAATTTATTCTTTTTCTCACCACATGTCTCAGCCTTACTTAACATTTCCTTCTTTATATATTTATATATAATATATATATATATATATATATATATATATATATATATATATATATATATAAAGAAAAATAACTTGTTTTAAATATATATACACACACATATATATACATACACACGCACACACATACAGAGAGAGAGTTGGGGGTTAATCCATAATGATTAGTCCGAACCTTGTCACCTCCTGGAATGAATATATATATATATATATATATATATATATATATATATATATATATATATATATATATATATATCACCTTTTCTTATTTATCTCTCGTGGACTCACTACTTTATCTCCTATCTTTTCTCCTCCTCTGGTTCTGATAATCTCAGCTCTTAACTCCGAACTACCGAAATAGGCATGTTAAGTTGAACTAAGACTTGAAACTAAGGAAGCAACTTCGTAATGGGTCGAATATCGTATACAGATACAGCTTGAATGTAGCTGGGTATTTTCTATGGTGTATGGTGCGCTTTCATATATATGTGTGATTTCTCTATTGTATAAATGTACTGTCTGCGCGCCTTTAAGTGTATGTGCGGTGTCTCCGTTGTGTGTGTTCTATATGCAGTGTGCCTCACCTTCAAGCATATATGTAGTTTCTCTGTGTTGTATGTATGCCTTCATACGCACGCTTGGTTGATGTTCTTCTGTTCTGTAATGTGCACTATATGCTCGACTTCGTATATGTGTGGTTTCTCTTGCACAGTGTGTGCTTTGTGAGAAGAGCGCATTTCAGTAATGTTTGCTAGTGCGCTTCTTCAAGTGAGTGCGTGAAGATTGCAATGTTGCGTGTATTCGTGTTCCTGCATCTGTTTATGTCCGAACTCGTTTCAGTGTGTATGTGTGTGCGTCTGTGTGTGTGTGTGTGTGTGTATGTATATATATATATATATATATATATATATATATATATATATATATATATATATATATATATATATATATATAACTTTTTTGTGTTGAAGGAGTCGGTGAGTGCGTATTTTTAGTTTTACACACACATATACATGGGGTGGGAACGTATGTGTACGCTGTATATGTGTACTTCTGACTTGTGTGTTCTGATTGTAAATTGCATATTGCAGAATTTTATTTTTGAAAAGTGATTCATCACTTTTTTTTTCCTATGCATCATTTTCATTTTAGTATTAAAATAAGGACGAAAAACAATTCAAAACAATCCAAAAGAGATTTTGTAATGTCCAGGTTCAAACAAAAACTATATTTTCTTTTTTTTTTTTTAATGAAAAACATCTTATATGATTGCTTTTTACTCGCTGTTTCGTTTTGATACAATCGTAAGAAGGTGTGTGTGTGTGTGTACGTGCGTGTGCGTGTGCGTGTGTGTGCCTGTGTGTTCCTTGATCCATGCCAACTATCCATGTTGGTGCAGCGCTGTTTCCAGAATCAGATGGGATGGTACCAGAAAAGATCATGTTTGTACGGGAATCTAGTAATCAATCTCGGAAATTTATTGGATATTTTAGATTTACGTTTATATTTTATTAAACGCTTGGTGCTTTCCGGAACTTATGTCACAATGGAAAGACAATTGGAATATAGATGCAAATACTTCTATATAGATGTGTGCGTGCGTGTGTGTGTGTGTGGTGTCAGGGTGTACGCGGAAATTATTAGTGATGCATCATTCGTTATCGACTGATGTATTACTAACTACACACACACACACATATATATATTTCACATACATACATACATACACATATACATACATACATGCCTGTATTCACATACCAAATGATGCATTACTAACAAATATATTCTTCAGATACTTTGATGCATATTGTGTATATACATATATGTATGGACGAACATATGTATCTATGTATAGCTAAAGATTCGCACAATTATCTAGGAAATGGGCAAACCTGTTTTAATTTCAGTAAACTATAAAAAAGGGGAAATGAAATAACGTAAAAAGGGGTAGGTAACAATAGCGACAACAATAACACAAAAAGACAATCTTTTCCTCTTCCCCGTCTCCAGAACCATCTGCAAAAAAAACATCGACACAATGTTTAACAATGTTAAAAGTACAATTAAATATAATTGTTAAAATAATTAACCTGATGGAGATGATGAATAAGGAGGGGTTGCTACTCTTTCTACTCCTCTTTTAGTTCTTGCTACTCTTTCCTTCCGAATTACAGATTCCTTTCTCTAGCAACGCGATGAGACGAAGTGACACCCTGTTAGGGTAGAGTCGTTGGCGTCGATTATTACACACATAAATACACGCGCGCGCACACATATACACATGTTTCACAAACAGGCACTCAACTTAAGTGGGAGCTGTTCGACATAAATGAGTCACAAAGCAAACTGGTAATTGATGTACCGCTGTGGACTGGCTGCGGACGATATATAGGGACGAAGCCAACAAGACAAGTTGGAGGGGAGTGGTGCCGGCATCGAACTAGGATGCCTGATCTTGTATGTATGTGTGTGTGCGTATGTGTGTATATGTATATACTGTAGTAGTATTTAGGAGATAAACGGGAAGTTACCAGTTTCCTGTATCCCTTGTAAATGAATGGCAGCTAACACAAGTATAGAACTATCATATACACTCAGTGTGCATATGTATGAAGTGAATATGTGCGTTAGTATGTATGCACTGGAAAGAGATGCTCAGTTTGAATTTAACTGATGACTAAAATAAAATAAAAAACATGCATGTATGTGTATGTGTGTATGATTCATCACCTTTACATGCTTGCATGTATTAGACAAGTCTTCTCAAGCCCAGTGTTTTGCCACTTGTCGTGCTTGTCATTTTCATCCTCCTTAGATCAGACTTCTACAGTTCTTTCCATATCTTCCATAGGTTCCTTCTATTTCAACCATTTAAGGCTTCTTCTGCCATTTGTACCACATATCCTTACCAGGACAATCACCTCTGTTGCAGACTACATCTGATTCATTTCTTACTTAGTCTCTCTGTCAGCCCATTTGTGTTTTAGTGTTCATGCATGCTAACATTACACATCAGGATTCAAAAACCCATGTTTCATTATCATACATTTCCTTATCATACATCACACTACTTGCCCTTCAGTTGGAAAGAGAATCCTTTTACCAACAAAGGCAATAGTTCCCAAAACTTTTCCCACCCTTTTCTTATTCTCACTACTATACTTCCAAAGCACCACCTCCACTGGTATCAAGATCACCTTGGTAACAAGGCTATCAAAAACCAGCTACTTGATAAAAAAATTACTTCAATAATATTCTTGCTGCTCGCAACTTTGGTGCATCTGTTACATATGGAAATCTTTTTCAATCAATCAGCTTGCCTATGACCCCTCTTGTGCACCTGTGGTTTACAATGGGTGCATCATCATCAACATCATCGTTTTGATGTCCATATTTCCTTACTTGTGTAGGTCAGATGGAATTTGTTGAGGTTAATTTTCTATAGTAGGATGCCCTTCCTGTCACCAATCCTTATCTGTTTCCAAATAAGGTAATATTTCCTCATGACCAGACATGTTTTCATGGACAATTGGAAACAAAGTGCTTGCATGATGGTGAAACTTGTATACAACCATCATGTAAAATCAAGGCAAGGAAACCGTAACACACATGCACACACACATCCATGTGTGTGTGTGTGTGTGTGTATGTATGTATGTGTGTGTGTGTGTGAGTGTGTGTGTGTACGGCAAGCTTTTTGCAGTTTCCATCTGCTAAATCCACTCTCAAGGCTTTGGCTCTCTTGGGGGTCCACGGTATTATGCAGTGGGACAGAACCCAAAACCATGTAGTTGGAAACCAAACTTCTTACCATGCAGCACAATTCCTACATACTCCTTTTTCTGCATATTGTGAGTAGGATGTCAGTAGGATCCTGTTCTCACACCACTAAACTATTTTTTTTTTTTTTATGAAGATACTCAAAAGATGAAATTGAGGGTATAAAACCAGAACAATCAATGAATTGAGGGTAGCTGTTGAATGAGATTACACAAATACTACATGAAATATTTCCTGATACTTGTGATTCCACTGTTTCACATTATCAGCAGTGCCTGGACCAGAACAATCATCAGTTTGAAAACAGGCATTCATAAAATAATTACATTCTTTCTGTTGACTCTATTACATTTTGAAAATGAAATGTATTTTAACAAACACTGGTGTACACATTTTTGGTGGGAACACCCTGTGTGTATATACATGTGTGTGTGTGTGTGTCTAAACAGAGAGGGACAGACAGGCAGGCAGGCAGGTAGAGACACGGATATACATACAAATGTAGGATTCAAGGACGTCTGCAAGAGATATATGAAGTCAATAGATCTGGATGTCCTGAGATGGGAGGAGGTTGCAAATGATTGTCCACACTGGAAACAAGTAGCACACAAGGGGATGGGGTAAGGGGAAGAAAACCTGGAATTTGCCACCAAAGAAAAGCATGGCAGAAGAAAGTGAAAGTCAGTAGTGCCAGTGGAGAGCCTCTTCAAATGCAGTCGCTGCATGCAAGACTTCCACTCCCATGTGGGCCTGTACAGCCACAGCAGACACTGCACAACCCTCAGCAGCTAACACAAAATTCTCCAGGCACAGATCTATGGTCTTTCAAGACTCATAGATGCCTATCTGATCTGATATATGTATATACATTTATGTGTATGTATATACACACATACACACACACACACATATATATATATGTATATACTCTTATATGTCTATGTATATACACATACACATATATACACACACACACACACACATATATATATATATATATATATATATATATATATATATATATATATATATATATACACGTGTGTTTGTGTGAGTATATATAATA
Source organism: Octopus bimaculoides (assembly GCF_046866305.1). Classification (NCBI taxonomy): domain Eukaryota; kingdom Metazoa; phylum Mollusca; class Cephalopoda; order Octopoda; family Octopodidae; genus Octopus; species Octopus bimaculoides. Next base: position 22,300,052 of record NC_142930.1, on the reverse strand, counting down.
TATGTATCATATATATATATACACATATATATATATACACATATATATACATATATGTATGTGTGTATATATATATATATATATATATATATAGTGAATTTGTATAAATACATACAAACGCAATTACAGATGCACAATTGATATAACAGGGCATCTATTTTGCTGGCCTAATGGGAAAAAAGTTCCGTGTGATTATCCCCTTACATACAATATTTTAAATTAATGGGTTATTCCCCTCCTGCCTAAAAAAAATAGCATAAAATTAATAATAATAAACATTGGAATATCCAATAAATATAAAAATGTTTTGTAGCCCCTGAAATGCAGTTATTATATGTTTATTACTTGCAAATAACTTCCAAATTAATGATAGGGTTGAATATTTTGACCAGAAGGGGAAAACAAAATGTCCTGGAAACGATGGGTTAATTCATTTCGTTCTACTGCTGCTGCTTTTGCACCTGATGATGATGGTGGTGGCAGCGGTGGCGGTGGTGGTGGCAGCGGTGGTGGTGGTGGTGCACCAGTGGTAAAGGGACAATGACTGGAAGAAGCATAGTGGGGGGGTAGTGGGAATAATGATGGTAGCAATTGTAGTGATGATGATATTGGTAGTGGTGATGGTTGTTGTAGTGGTGGAGATGGTGATGATGCTGATGATCTAGAAACTGATGATGATGATCCTCAAGCTGCTGCTGATGATGATGATTCATGGTGATGGAAGAGAAGATGGTGGGAGTGGTGGTTGTGATGAAGATGATGGTGTTGGTGGTAGTGGTGGCAGCAGCGGCGGTGTTAGTGTAGCGATGGTGATACTTGGGGTATATGATAATGGTCTTGAAGATGATGCTGGTGTTGGTGGTGGAGGTGACGACGGTGGTGATAATGATGGGGATGATGGTGATGTTCTTAGTTAATGATGATGATGATGACAATGTTTTTCTCATTATTTCTAGTTGCTGTGGAACCCCATTCATTCTGCCGCCAGGACCTAAATTGTGCGTCAAAGAGCTTGGCAATTTCCCTTTTTATTAATTATCTGCCACACAGTTCTAAAGCTTCCTTTCAAAGTCCCATTATGCTACACTATAAAAGGATTCTCGGAAGAATAATCCCTAATAATATTGAAATAATAATACTTTCCAATTCTTCTTGTTTTTTTATTAATTTATTACATATCTTATCTTTATGTTAAAATAAGTGTGTGTGTGTATTATTACATATATTTTTTATATTTTTCATATATAACTATATATATTTATATGAGATATATATATATATCAAATATATACATACATACATACATATATATATATATATATATATATATATATATATATATATATCTCATATAGATATATTTTTTCATATATATCTATGTTTGTACATGTACACACACACACATGCACAAATACACACATATTCCATTATATATCTGCTTTGTATATGTATTTCATTAATTATATATATTGTTTATTTATATCAACATATATTTATTTATTAAAAATATATTTTATTACTGTTATTTTATTCATTTTAAATTTTATTTTATTACATATATATATATATGTATATGTATATATGTATATATATATATATATATATATATATATATATATATATATATATATGTGTGTGTGTGTGTGTGTGTGTGTGTGTGTGTGTAACAATTAGAAAATGGAGGATAATATGCTGAACCCAACTACTTGCAGACGGTGTATCCCGTTGAATTCATTAATTTAATTCATAGCAAAAGTGACAAAAAAAAGGAAGAAAAGAAAAAGAAAGAAAGAACCAAAGCACAGGTGTCTATGGCAGACTATGTTATTTTGCCAACATGGTTTACATATAGAAGTACAAAGTACATAAGGAATTAGAGGATGAAAACCCCCAACCCCTAACTCTCTCACGTTATATATATATATATATATATATATATGCATATACATATATGCGTATGTACATACATTATATATGTGTGTATATATACCATATATGTGTGTGTGTGTTTCATAATGCACATGTATCATATATGTGTGCTGTGTTTAATGTATTTATTTTATTGTACAAAATATATTCTGTTGTAACTGTTAGGCATCATTTATTGGCTTATTAAATTAAGTTCCACTGGAAGCGTTTTAATTCTGTATATTTATTCACTTACAAGTGAATTTTATTTGATCATATTTTGATTTCATTCCTTATTGCTCTTTTTGAAATATGAAAAATACAAATAAAAAACAGAAAAGACTTTCTCCAATATATCTTGTTCATTGAAAAAGTAAACTGTATGTTTGTGTAAGAAAAGCTAAAAATGTATGCATGCATATATGTGTGAATCTGTTCCTTTATGGTATCACATTCACCTAGCTGTTTATATTCATTTTTAGTATGTATATATATATATATTATTTTATTATTTTGTTCATTTACTTGTTTCAGTTATCTGACTGCGGCCATGCTGGAGCACCAGAACAAATTGACCCCAGGACTTATTCTTTTGTAAGCCTAGTACTTATTCTATCAGTCTCTTTTGCCGAACTGCTAACTTAAACGTAAACACACCAACATCTGTTGTCAAGCGATGATGGAGGGACAAACACAGACACACAAACATATACATACACACACACACACACACACACATAATTAGGGGTTGGATAAAATAATGGAAACATCTAGCATCATAATTTTGAAATATCTATATAACCGTCAAAAGCTTGTTTATTTTCAATTTTTTATTTATTTATTATTAGTCTTGCTTAATACATTTTGCTAAAATTGCTGTTTCTTTTCAGATTTCATCACAAAAAGGTAATTCAAATTCATTAAAATGACAGATCTATCAGACTTTCAAAGACGTCAAATTGTTGATGCTCGTATGGCAGGCATTAGCGTAACGTAAACAGCCAAAATGTTTAATATATCAAGAAGTACTGTCTTGAAAGTAATGACAGCTTTGAGAAAGAGGGGAAAACCTCCTCATTGAAACAAAACTCCGGAAGAAAACCAAAACTTTCAGACAGGGACCGTCGGACTCTTACGCGAATTGTTAGAAAAGATCATAAAAGGACAGCTCCCAAAAATTACTGCAGAGCTTAATGACCACCTCAAGAACCCAGTTTCTACAAAAACTGTTCACCAGGAGCTGCACAAAGCCAGATTTCATGGGAGGGCTGCAATCAGAAAACCACTACTTTCAAAAACATAAGTTGCAAAGCATTTAGAATGGAGTAAAAACCTACAGAATTAGTCTCCAGAGCAGTGGAGGAAGGTTATTTTCTTGGACGAGTCATCCTTTACCTTATTTCCGACCATTGGCCGAGTATGCATGCGGAGACTGCCAAAAGAAGCATTTGACCCAGACTGCCTTCTTCCAACTGTCAAACATGGAGGAGGATCTGTGATAATCTGGGGGGCTATATCTTAGAAATCCACCAGCCCAATGGTTTCCCTTCATGGCAGAATTAATAGTCAAGTCTATTTAAGCATTTTATCAGATCAAATTTATCCTTTGGTTGCAGAACTGTTTCTGGAGGGAAATGCAATCTTTCAGGATGATAATGCATCAATTCACACAGCTAAAGTTGTTACTGAATGGCACGAGGAACATTCTAGTGGAGTTGAACATCTTATCTGGCCACCACAGTACCCAGATCTGAATATTATTGAACCTGCATCGTGAGGACCAAAGACTTGAGGTATTTTGTGTTGCAAGACAGTGTGTGAGAGGGAATCACGATGTTGTAGGAGAGAAATGTGTCCGCATGGATGATGGTTCACTTGCACTAAACGAAGCTGCAAAGAGAGGTTTGGAGACGCCACTATGAAAGGTTGCTCAATAAAGAGAATGAAAGGGAGAAAGAGAGTCTGCCGAATGTTGACCCAACAGAGGAACCAGCTATCCGAATTTGACAGTACCTTGGTAGATAAAGTAATTAAGAGTATGAAGACAGGGAAAGCCCCCGGCCCATCAGGAATCACTGCAGAGATGCTCAAAATATCTGGCAGTGTTGGCTATAGCCTAGTCACCCGTATAGTTAACCAGGTGGTACACGAAGGAGTCATACCCAATGACTAGTGTAGCAGCACCATAGTCAACTGCTACAAAGGTACAGGTGACGCTTTAGATACAAATAATTACAGAGGTATCAAGTTGTTGGATCAGGTAATGAAGGTTATGGAGAGGGTCATAGCCCAACTAATTAGGGAGAGAGTCAGTTTGGGTTCATGCCAGGGAAAAGCACCACTGATGCTATATTTCTGGTAAGACAGCTGCAGGAGAAATACCTAGCCAAAGATAGCCTAGCTTTCATTGACATGGAGAAAGCTTTGACAGGATCCCCATTCCCTTATCTCGTGGTCAATGAGGAAACTAAGGATAGATGAATGGTTAGTGAGAGCTGTGTGAGCCATGTACAGGGACACTCTCAGTAAGGTGAGGGTTGGCAACGAGTGCAGTGAAGAATTTCAGGTAGAGGTAGGGTCCACCAAGGTTCAGTCCTCAGCCCCCTCCTATTTATCATGGTCCTCCAGGCAATAACAGAGGAATTCAAGACAGGAGGCCCCTGGGAACTCCTCTATGCTGACGACCTTGCTCTGATTGCTGAGTCACTGTCAGAACTAGAGGAGAAGCTTCAGGCATGGAAGCAAGGATTAGAATCGAAGGGCCTTAGAGCCAACCTAGCTAAAACCAAAGTCCTAATAAGCAGGAAGGTAGACAAACCACAAGTCCCTTCAGGTAGATGACCCTGCTCGATCTGTAGAAAAGGCGAAGGTAGAAACTCTATAAGATGTACTCAGTGTAAGCTATGGACACATGCCTGCATCTATGTTGACTGAGATATTTTAGAGTCCTTAATAAAAAAAATGATTAAAATCAAAGCACTTGTATTTTCAACAATCTATGTTCAAAAGAAAAACCAATTCTCACATACACACAATGTATATTCATTCCCATAGCTTTTGTTCAGGGTTAAATGTTTTGCAAGTTGCTGCTTAGAATTATGTGTTTCTGATTTCCAAATAACTGGTTGTATGTAAGATGGTTGAAGCTATTTACATACAGCAGCTAAAATTACTTGATTCTTGGTGAAAATATATTAACAGTAAAATACAGGTTTCGCAAATGAATATATAAACATATAAACCCAAGTTTTTATTATAATTATCACTATTCGGTCATATCCACACACACACACACAGAGGTTTATTCATCTTCACTTCCTAATAACTTCCTCTAGTTTTATGTTTTAAACTTATTTTTTCATCTCTATATTAATATATTCCCCCCATACAATAACATTTCTCTCTCTCTCTTCCTCACTTTCTGCATATATCATATTATATATCTATAATATATATATATCATCATCACTCACATTCTTTATCCACTTCCATTGTCAGTCTCAAGCTACCCACCATAACTACTGCTAACTGTTAACTGCTACAGCTCATATTAATTCTCCATGACAAACAGTCGAATCTAAAAGGTCAATTTCTTTATGCTGATAACCTACACATATTTTACCAGGAGCCTGTTTAAAAGTAATCTCTCCTCCCAAAACTTGAAATAATGACCCCCTTAATCTTGAAACTGTTGTTTACCAGCACTCTAGACTGTAACAAGGCATATAGCATTTTAAATAATAACATACAAATCATTATGCTTGTCAGAAAAACCTTACTCATCAACAAAAACTCTAGTTGTCTTTTGTTTAATTAAAACAAAAAATTGACTACACCATTTTTTTTTTCCTAATATCAATATGGGATTAATAGTGCAAAGGTGATTGATTTTGGTGTCCTTTACAAGTGGATACACTTCAAATTATATGCACAGCTATATACAACTGGCAGGTTAGCTCCATCGCAGCATACCTTTGGCAACACAATACATACATTTACCTTTTTTGGCTCAAAGGATCTGTTGTTCTTTTTAACCCAATATTTACATGCTGTTATTTATAGCTTCATCTGCTTCAAGATTCACTATTTCCAAAAAGAATTATTTAATGTTCTTCATCATCATCATCATTGTCGTTTAACGTTTGCTTTCCATGCTAGCATGGGTTTGACGGTTTGACTGAGGGCTGGCAAACCAGAAGGCTGCACCAGGCTCCAATCTGATCTGGCAACGTTTCTACAGCTGGATGCCCTTCCTAATGCCAACTACTCTGAGAGTGCAGTGGGCGTTTTTACATGCCACCTGCACGAGGGCCAGTCAGGTGGTACTGGCATCGGCCAGGCTCAAATGATGCTTTTTACGTGCAGCCTGCACAGGAGCCGGTCCAGTGGCACTGGCAACGATCACGCTCAAATGGTGCTTTTTACATGCCATCAGCACAGGAGCCAGTCAGCAGCCCTGGCAACGATCACGCTTGAATGGTGCTTTTGACATTCCACCGACACGAGTGCCAATAAGACGGTATTGTCATCAGCCATGACAACGATTTCACTTGCCTCAACAGGTCTTTGCAAGTGTAGTTTATTGTCCAATGATTGAAAGGTACTCTTAAATAGGCTGGTTATACAGCACTGGCATAGGCCACGGTTCTGGTCTCACCTGGCTTGCTAGGTCTTCTCAAGTACAGCATATCTCCAAAGAACTGTCACTTGTCATTGCCTTGGTGAGGCCCAATGTTCAAAGGTCATGCTTCACCACCTCATCCCAGATCTTCCTGAGTCTACTTCTTCCACAGGTTCCCTCAGCTGCTAGGGTGTGACACTTTTTGATGCTTTTAAACTCTTATTACATTAACAATACACATTTAGGACAGGCTCAATGAGCAACTTTAACAATTTCAACCTAAAAATAATAATAACCACAAGCATAAATACATTTGTCTTTTTAGACATTTAATTTAAATATAAGCATTGAAAATAAAGGCAATTAAACAAAAAGCTCATGTGTGTCAAAAAAATTCTAGTAATCTATGCATAGCTTTCAACAACCTAGTCAAAATATTGATAGAAGTATCTCTAACTTATTGTCAAATGCAAACATTTTTAAGTAGCAGCCCCTACTTAAAGCAGACAAATAGATAAGATCCATTATGTCCCTAATAGTCTGCTACCCACGAACAGGAAAAATATGTCAGAAAACCCTCTGGTTGAATTAATCATTCTCATTAAACTTTAAATCTAGCATATGTAATTCTTTTCGGGGGTTTAATCAATAAACATTTCCCAATAAACCTCTGTTACAGGAAATTATTGCATAGAAACAAGTAGAAACTAATGAGACTAAACTGTAATCAAACAACAAACGTAAAAATGAAAATCAAAAGAAACCAAAACTATAGAGGTGAATTCACTGTGAAAATACAAGATGCATGTCCTATCAATCAGTCATGCAATGCTGAGGTAATTATTTCTGAAGTCAAGGTCTTTGGAATGGCAGAAGGTAAATTCAAATACCATTGTTATTACCACACTTTTTTTTTTCTGAAACATAAAGAAAGGGAATGTCACTAATAAGGAAAAAGAGTATCACACACACATACTGAAAGTCTGTGTACAGATGCTGTCATCATTTGGATCAACAAAATTGAATGAATGGCTGACAACTCCAGGAATATAGAAGTTGCCAAGGCCCACATAGGAAGCCCATCCATTGAATAACATGTCACTTTTGTCACTTCCGGTTTTTATTGCAATTTGCTTTCATAATTCTCAGACAATTTACATTCATTTTTTACTACGGTAAACTATGTTAACCAAAATAAATATCAATTGAACATTGGAGGCAATGTAATTAATTAGCACCCTCCCACCAAATTTCATATATTGTGTCTATAGTAGAAAGAATCATTGCTATTTTCAAGGCAGCCAATAAAATGCTTAGCGGCATTTCTTCTGGGGTTTTATGTACTGAATTCAAATTCTGCCAGGGTCGACTTTGCCTTTCAAGTTTTCAGGGTTGATAAAATAAGTACTAGTCGAGCACTGTGATTAATATGCTCGAATTACCCCACCCCTCAAAATCTTATAATAATTCTGCTTGTTCCTCCATTACTTAGCCCGTCGATGTGTTTACGTCCTCGTAATTTAGCGGTTCAGCAAAAAGACCGATAGAATAAGTACCAGGCCTAAAAAAAAAGTACTGGTGTCAAGTCATTCAACTGAAGGTAGTGCCCCAGCATAGCAGCAGTCTAATGGCTGAAACAAGTAAAAGATAAACATACACTAACGGCTATTTTACTTTCAAAACGGTTAAAATCGAGTCTACCTTAAAATGTTCAACATGTCATGTTTCATTCAGTAGTCATTCACAATACACTGAGGTTAATCTTGTGAGAGAGAGAGAGAGAGAGAAATTAGCAAATAAAATCAGAGCGATGAAATAAAATAAGACTTCTGACCGTAACCATCTGGCTAGCAAGGGATATTCTTTCTGGGGTTTCGAAATAATGAACTGAGGTTTTCATTTACTCTTACTAGCAATTTTTGGTAAATTGATATTCGCGAAATAATCATACTTTTGATTTTTTAGTGCTAAAAACCTTCCTGACGACCATCTTTGTAATCCCCCAAAAATATCGTAACCATTTATCCAGCCGTCTGGCCGTGAAGAAGGAACAGACAAAGAGATGGACAGACGAACATTACGCCCATTATAGTAAGATAGCAAATCTGCCCATCTACGATGAGAAATAAAGGGATAGTATCGCAAATCTAAGCTCTTTAAATTCACGAATTATACAGCGTGGGGGGGGGTGATTTATTAATACAAAACTCAATATCCACTAAATAATCATACTTTTTTGCATTTTTTCGCTCAAAAACCTTCCTGATTACTTCCTGCATAATCCCGAAAAACATCGTGACCATTGGTCCAGCCATTTGACTGTGAAGAGGAAACAGACAGACGGCCATTATAGTAAGATTTACGGTATCCGGTTTAGAATTTTTTCAACCACACACACAGTCACGGAAGTCTCTAACGAGCTTGAAAACTAGGTAAAATATTCTCGATGTAACTGAAGTGAAATTATCAATGATAAATTACTGGCATTGTTATGAGTGTCTGTACCAGCTAGAGCTGAAATAGGTAATGAAAGACTTTGTTAGGATTTGATGGAGACCAAGATGAAATGATGACCGCCATGAAGATACAAACAGCATCTGTCAGGTCGTAACTTGTGTGAAATAACGTCAGATAAAATAAATGACACAAGGATACATTACAATAAAGACGAATCTTTCCAACAAAATAATTTAATTCGTTTAAATTTAATACTGCTCAATTATAATAAATACCGCACGTATTTGCTAAATTAAACAGTTCATATTTGCTGTGCCATTAAGAATGCAACATCTTCTCAAGTTTCAGCTCCAGCTTTCTGGGTACATTTTTTTACTAATTCATAGAGAAAACTCTTCAGTAGAAGGCTTTTCATAAAATCTGATGAAAATTTCCTGGATTTTTCCTTTGGTGATGAATGTGAGGTATGTTGCGACGAGCTCGACCTTGCTAAGTCTAAAACTTCATCAACCAAGATAGACTACTATCCTGATTGTTTCTTCGCATCATTTCTGTGATGACTATAGTCATGATATTAAGAATTTTGGAAAATAGATGAGATCCACTGCATACAGGCGTCTGACTTTATAGGATTTCTCCAACCAAAGATGTATAAGTTCCAAAAATGAATACGGTTAACATTGGAAACTTCACCTAAATTCCTTTGGTCCTCTGCCTGACCCATTATGTTTTGCTAGATAATAAAGTTTTGAAGTTCTTTCAACTCCACGCTCCTAACAAATTTTTTTGCGTTTTCTTGAACAGTTATTCATTTCATCATGGCCTGCTGATGACAAGTACCTCTTAATTGCCTTGGGAGTTGATTTGTCTAATAATTTTCAATAATAAAAGTCTTACTGCGCATGAACCCAAGAATTGTCCTGGGTATGACTTCAAACTGCACCCAGTAGTGGAGCTCTGGTTCGAGAGCTTTGAGGCTTGTGGAACCACCTTTTAGCCACTATTGTTCACAGGTTTACTCTGACCCAGAGGAATTACACCTGTCAGGGACCCAGCTACGGCTTAATTAGTGTGTAAATAGAAGTCAACTGTGAACACGGGAATAAACAACCCCGGACCAAACCATGGGTGGCCCCTTGACAACACCTAGCATCTGTAGGTAATTTCGCCACCGAAAATTTCAGCTATTGAAAGAACAATACTGGTTCAGACAAGTCGTTCAACCGGCTGATGATGCTTGCACATTACACATAACATCAAACATAATATTTGTCAATGATATCAGTAAAAGAACCAGAAAATTTAAACCAATTAGAATGAAATCTCTTAAACTAGACTCCTTGCTAGATTTCTTTCGTTTATTATATTATGTCAGAATTGGCTGATGCGGTCTCATTTCAGTAACATTGTCCTGAGGTGGCACTGGAACCAGTGTAGATTCTTGGAGCACATGAACTTCATTATTTTTGTCACTTGAAATATTTTCAGATGCGGAAGTGCCAGATTCTGTAGAGAGTCTCGGATTCTTTACAGTATCTTTATTAATCATTGTGAACCATGTTCTGTCCAGTTTCTGGGATCTGGACAAAAGCCCCACGGTTATATTTTTCGGATATTTTTTTTTCTTTTTACTTGTTGCAGTCATTAGACCGTGGCCATGCTGGAGCACCACCTTGATGTATTTTTAGTCGAATATATCGACCCCAGAATCACTTTTAGGTGATTTTCAACCAGCACATGAAGTTAAGCCTAGAAGGTCTCTCTACATGCTAGAAATAACCAAATCTTTAAAAAAAAAATTTATAATTTCACGTAAACAAAAACGGAAATCGCGGTTGTAAAAATAGAAACATTTATTTACCAAAATTCTAATTTTTAAGTAAACAAAATATAATCAGTCGAAAATAAGTAAGTAGAATAGAATAAATTTTTAAATACTGATTTTTCTGCGACAAAAAATTCTTCAAGGCGGTGTCCCAGCATGGCTGCAGTCTAATAACTGTAACAAGTAAAAAAAATTTTTAACTTCTGGCGTCGATACATCTGATAAAAATTCTTCAAGGTGGTGCCCCAACATGGCTGCAGTCAAATAACTGCAACAAGTAAGAATAAAAAAAATTCTAGCGGCGATACGTTCGACTAAAATTTCTTCAAGGCAGTGCCCCAGCATGGCCACAATGTAATGACTGAAACAAGTAAAAGGTGAAAAAAACAAACCGAAAAATGTAACCATGGGTCTTTTATCCACTTTCACACTTTTACTATGGCGCTTTTGTCCGAAGGACTTTTGTCCTAAACATCCAGTTTCCACCTCCACTAGTACGTACAAACACCTATACATGTAATTGTTAGATTTCATCAAAGTATGAGTGTATTAGTTTTTGTCGATATATGTGTATGTTTTTGTCGATATATGTGTATGTTTTCATCGAAGTGTGTATGTGCATGTTTGCATACATATAATTTTTAAATCAGCAGAAACATTACCAAAGTAACTCAAGGGCAGAAAGTTCGTTTGAGAGCGCACACACTCATACGTACATACACATATACACATACATGCATATATATATATATATATAGAGAGAGAGAGAGAGAGAGAGAGAGAGAGAAAGGAGGGGTAAATAAGAATTGCAGTTATTGCTTTTTATAAGAAACTGAAAAGGATTTTTAACGGCTCAGAAATAAATTCTAATTCAATTTATGTTGTAATGGACAGGTGATACTACAACTTTTCCTGGTCCTACTCTGCATAAAGAGCATGCACGTGCCAGCAGCGCACTGTCTTTAAGATAGCGGGTTAGCCCTAGTGTATGCATGTGTGTATACATGTGTATGATCATATGGGTATGTGTGTGTGAGAGATCAAATATATACACACACGAAAGCCCTCAATAATCACACATGCATAGCCACATAAATACTCAGACACACACGAGCATATATGCCTTTTCGCTTGTTCGTAGTCGTGCGTGTATGTAGGTCTTCATAGATGTTTCCGAATTCGTTTGTTTCTAAGTGCATAAATGTATTTTGTGTGTGTGTGCATGCGTGCGTGTGTTTATTAAGGGTTTTAGTTTATAAATAGGATTCCTGCCTGTCGGTGGTAACTTTTCCCTCTGCTGGAGAAAATTAGGGACATAAAGATTACAGAGTACAAACATTAATGCTTTCTCACCTACTGGGAGTGTTTTCTCTATAATGAACACCTCAGTGCGCTAACCTTAAAAAGTATGTGTATAATGTGTACACTGATGTATGTATGTATGTATGCATGTTTGTGTGTATGCATAGATGTGTGTTTTGTTTGATTTTAGGTTTATGAGTATCTATTTACTTGGGTATTATGTAGGTACGTCTTCTGCGAAGCTAGCTAGGAAAAATACCTAGGGACATACTCTGCATGAAAACCAAATGTCAATTCTAGCATACTTAATGCACAGATCCATAAACAGATTATTAGTCCTTGTGGAGCTTAGAGGGGCTCATATTTTTATAATCGTATACATATTTACTGAAATAGGAAAAAGTGCTACACACATTTTAATATAGCTAAGCTAAATTAGCCCCAGTCTCTTTTTGTTTTGTGTTACTGTTATGTGCCAATTAATCAAACTAAATGATAGATAAAATATGGACAACGGAGAATTCTAACAACCTCAGACAAATTTCTCAAAATCATTTTACAGAGGTTTTGAGCATTACACTACTATTCTACATTAAGCGTAATTATTTAGTTACACTTTTCAAATTTCTCTTCAGTACAGCCAAACTCCAATCCAAAAAATAAGGTTCTTCCATTGGATCTGGGTAGTTAGATACGTATTTTCACGCGTATGTACGAGAGGGCATATACATTTGCAAACTTGCAAGCATGCATGTCATTGCTCGCGAATCTGCATACTTCAACTCATATGAGTACACATTACGCGTGTGTATGTGTAGTGTTCTGTTTTACAAAGTTTTACAATACCATCAATGGATTGTAATTGTAGTCATCAAATTAGTCGTGTCATATTAGATTTTGTGAAGTCCGATTTTTCAAGATTAGTACAGTGGAGTTGGTCACACCACCAATGCCCTGATAATCGCAGTGTAAATTTACTATAATCACAAGTATAAGTTTAAGAATCCAGTGGGGAAAAAAGTCACAAGACAAAGTAAGGACGGGGAAAAAAAAAAGAAGAGTTCATCAATGCAATGTGCAGCTGTAATAACTTTATAATTTGTGTTTTACTCGACGGGAAAACTACGAGACTGGTAGCGTTTCTTGGTGTGGTGTGGTGTTGGTTGGGATTTTCGTCTTAGTCGTCATGTAAGATGTGTTCAACCGATACGTCATGTATTGTCAATAAATAACTTTCGTTCATTGTCTTACTTTGTTTAAGAAATCTAATAAAAAGTTGTTTTTAGTCCCCCATGTGTAGTATCATTATAGATAAATTGTATACAAATCATGTACTGTCAGTTAATAACTGATTTTAATTGTTTATAGCCGCGGTTCTCAACCATTTTTTTTTGCATATGGATCCCCATTGATTCCTATTTTGCTTGGTTGGATATTCATTATTTAAAAAGTCCTATTATATTTTTATAATTAGATGTTATTAGGAATTGTATAAAGAAATTAAAATAATTTTTGTGTGTATTATAGAAATATAACCTGTTTATGGCACAAATTTTAGCAACAAAATTTTGTGTGGACCTTTGAGAATTACAAGGACCTCAGTTGAGAATCATTGGTTTATATTAATAGTATTTAAATAAAATATAACTCTTATTATCTATTTAAAATTGTGACTTTTTTCTTTGACATTCCCCCCCCCCCCCAGATACTTAAGTTTAAAGGCTCGTGGATAGAATATAAGATTTCATATTAATTAACCATGTTTTCTTTTTATCGTTGACATTATGGGAACGTATAACTGAATTCTACCACAGTGCAGAATCTTTTCTTTATCGCAATGGTTTGTTTTGCTTATATTTTACAGAGATTTTGAGCATTGCACCACTCTTCTTTCATATTAAAGGTGAGTAGGTAATATATATATATATATCACTATCTGCAAGCAAAGTTGTGTAAAATGTAAAATATATGTAGAGGTATGCGAGTGGTCGAAAAGTGTCAAATCCCGAGCTGATCTTGTCGTACAGGTTTGACTGCCTCAGCAAGCCGTTGGCATTTTCATTTGGACTCCACCACACTGACTTGCACTTTGATAGATGGTGTAAGGAGAAAACTTTTGTATGGTGATATCTCAAATGAGAAAGAGAATCGCCGTCAGGGTACCAAATTAACAACTAAGACTGACACTTGACACTCGTCACTTTAGTTAATCTTATATGTTTAGCCCTGAGTCGACTCTGACCAAGCAAGTATATGATCGAAAGCATACCAGCTATGACCATCCTGTCATTTTTTCACGGATTGTGTATCTAGGACTACACCACATTATGTATTGTGTTCCTTTTTCTTTTTTTAATGATATGATTTAAGTTGAGGATTTAGCTGCTATTCCTAGCAAGTTGAGTGACCACATAGAGACTCCTCCTTCCTAGTAGGTTGTAGCTGTTTAACCTCAGGTTAGCCCACATCAAGCAGACTTAGGATAGAAGGGCTTTTAACCGCGACCATTCCCCCTCTTTTCAGCAATAATATTCCCAGCTACATTATTCAGTTTGTCTTTCAAGACGGTAGGGTAGTAGTGTCAAACGAACTGCCCGTGGAAATCTTTAGTCCCACTCAGTTTTATAAAAATAAGTTATTAGTATTATTTTATTTCAAAATATTCTGTAAACTATATCGTCAACATGCGTTCAGAGTCGGAGCCCGATTGTAGTCCAGCTTATTAATACTAGTCCTGATTAATAAAATTAGTGCAATATTTTAACACTAAGGACTCATAATAGGTATCACAATAGGACTCTACATTATCTCTATCCGGCTCACGAGAATTAATTTATGCTTCAGTTTAGCTCACAAAAGTTAAACAAGTTTGATACCTCTGCAGTAAAGTGTGGTTTGAGAAAGATTTGTTAGGTCAAACGGCCATGTATAAGCTCTGTCAATGCGTCTTTTGTTCACACTCAAGTCAGCTCTACTTCCATTTGCTTTAATCACCACGATCAAACCGTGCTGGAGTACCGCCTGTGGTTAAAGGTATTCAACCATAACCATCCTGACTTTTTTATGTCTCAAACTACATTGTTTATCTTTTTTTTTAAAACAATTAATAGGGTGTAGCTTGAAGGCGATATGGCCATATTTCTAACAGGTCAGCGATCATATATTGGCACCCTCATCACGCCTGTCTGAAGTCTCTGGTGGTAACCATGATGTAGGAGAGCGAGAACTTTATTCGAAAGTGACAGTTGTTGCTCCTTTATAATTGTAGCATGTCTGTATAAGCATAGCTTAAAACACATTTTTAATCTCAGGTAGGCTCAAACGACACTAAAAGTTTATAGCTCAATTCAGCCTGTGATTGACTGAATAAACTAGCTCCCTCTGACAGGCGCTCTCTGCTACGTCAGATTGCCACCATGTTTAATTGAGTTCCTTGAACTCATTGTCTCACTACTCTAAAGGACTCTCGGCATGCAGTTTTGCTTTATCGCGTTAACTCTGGCTTCTCTCACACAAGAACATCCTTCTTCCACGTGCACCGGCAGTATAGACCAAACTCAATGCCGTTATCTTATGCTAACTAGAAATACTTCTATCAAGTCTCTTATATACACAAAGTAGGTACTACTAAAGCAGCGCGAACCCGAACGCGCAGTCGCGCGTCCGCGCTAGCTAGTCGTTAGTGGTCGATCCTAACCCTAACCCTAAACACGTATTCATTTGCACACGCGGGTTAGGGTTAGGGATAGGATCGACCACTCAAGACTA
The DNA here is from genome assembly GCF_046866305.1 of Octopus bimaculoides. Lineage (NCBI taxonomy): Eukaryota > Metazoa > Mollusca > Cephalopoda > Octopoda > Octopodidae > Octopus > Octopus bimaculoides. Next base: position 22,284,171 of record NC_142930.1, on the reverse strand, counting down.
GCTAGCGCGGACGCGCGACTGCGCGTTCGGGTCCGCGCTGCTTTAGTAGTACCCACAAAGTATAACTAATGCTTTCACGCATTCAATCATTCACCGTTACCAAGCTACAGACATCTCTATAAAACATTAACATTGAACGTAACCCACACTGCTGTGAATAAACTTTACTACCAATCATCGTCAAGTTTGTCCATCTATTTCTGCATACCAACCAATGTTGAAGTCCGTCTGTCTTTGTATACCACCAAATACCTATCGAACAGAGTTGGCGACCTGTGTCTGTCACACACACACTGCTATCAACAACTACCGTCGCCGGCATCGTCATCTTCAACCAACAACTGTGGAGTCAACATAACCAACGGACAACGTTAAGGTGGTGGTATCAACAGACCACCACACTGATGACATCTTACGTTGAATTAGCGGGAAAGCGAACTACTAAAATGGTGGCCTCAGAACCTTATATTCATAGAGCAATCTTCATTGCTAAATAATTGTAAGTGTTGTGCATCCCAGAAAGAATATTTTGAGGCCAATAATACTATGAGAGAGAGAGTGTATGTATTTATATATGTACTGTATTGTTGGTTTTTGTCTTGAATGCCTATCTTTCTAGTGTATTGTAATGTCCTATTAATGCTCAAGAGTCTTTAGGAAAGTGGGTTATATATCATTAGATATACACCTAACTTTCCTATGTTAAATTGGAAGTGAACTGAACGCAGAAACTCCAAACTGATCAACAACAACAAATATTTATTGTACGGTGGAAAATAAAACAGCTTCCAATTGTCCGGTTTTAGAGTAGCCTGAAATGTAGATGTACGGTTCCTCGAGCTGGTGTCGTTGTAGAGACAACTTGGTTCAACCACACTCAAATGGGAGAGCTTGCTTAGACGTCTTGCTTGGTAAGAGACAGTCTAATAGCGGGAACGCTTCGATGTTGAAAATCCACGCATGCGTGGTTAAGGATTCAGCAATGGCGCCTATGCCTTTTGGCGCCAATATGACGTCACTACAAGTCGTTTGTGATATTTTTTTCTTTGGGATTCAGGATATTATATATGATATGTCTTCACCACGATTTGGTCTGAATTTCCTTTACAGAATGCTTTAGAAATTAGAGAAATTCTGTATTGTGCTTGTAGCTAAGTGGGGAGGGGAACGAAAAACAAGAATACGATCGTGATTCGCGAGAATATTATCAACGTTATCAAAAAGCTTGATCACTCAAGATTTCGTGTCCAACCGGATCTAACAACAATTTTATCTCTGTGATGTAACTAAATGAGATTTATTTTTCAAAATAGTCCCTCTTGCATCCACATACGTCATCAGTGTTGCAGTGCTTGGATCCCATTGCTGAAGAAGCTTTCATCCTGTTGGTCAAAAATCATCACCAGCAGATATGACCTCATCATTGCGATACTGGTTCTCAGCTAAGTTTTTTTTTCAAGTTGGGCAACAGATGATAGTCAGATGGGGCCAAATCAGGGGAATATGGAGGGTGATCAACCAGTTCAAAACCAGTCACGCACAACAGCCATTGAAACCAAGAACTTGTGTGCTGGGACACTGTCCTGATAAAACATGAGCCCTTTCGTCACTTTTCCTGGGCGTTTGGTCTTGATAACCTTTCGTAACTGTCTCAGCAAGTTGGCATTGTGCTCTCCATTAATGGTGTGACCCTTTTGAAGATAGTCCAATAAACACAATGCCTTTTGGATCCCCCCCAAAACAGGCCATCACCTTCTCGGTAGGTGAAACGACTTTGACCTTCCTTGAAGCAGGTGAGGAGGTATGTTTTCACTGCATGGATCGTTTTTTTTTTGTTTTTTGTTTTGTTTTTTTTTTGTCTCTGGTTCAAAGTGATAAGGCCAACACTCATCTTGGGTTAGGAAACGTTCAAGGAGACCATCCGGATCTGCTTCAAACGATGTCAGATTTTTCTGCGGTGTGATCAGCCTGGTGCGCTTTTAATTAGGTGTCAAAAGACGTGGTATCCACCGACCTAATAGCATTGGCTATTTGATTTATTGTCAATCGCCTGTCATCCATCTGCACGTAGTGAACCCAATCAATGTTTTTATCGGTAGTGGCAGTTGTAGAACGTTCAAACTTTGGGTCACCTTCAAGACTCTCCCATCCCCTCCTAAATTCAGCTGCTCACTTTTGCACTATTGATAAAGCTGAGCATCATCACCTAATTTAGCAACCATGTCAGCATGAATGTCTTTGGAAGCTTAACTGTTTTTTCTGCAGGTACTTGATAACACAACGATGCGAAATTTTGTCCATTATCAAGAAAAGTAGTTACTACTTATTTTTGACGTCTTCTTTGAACAGTGACATGTCAGTTTACCTGAAGAGAAACAATGCAGTTATTAATAAGAAGGGTTGAAATCAATGTATGCAAGGTTTCACTGCTCTAGTATCCATCTTTCATAGTCGGCCTATGAACTTTTTAGCCCAGTGCATTTTAGCCACTACCAACAGGCGGAAGACATAGACCGGACACAGAAGACAGTAGCAAAAGTAGAGGCTAACCAGAGCGCTGACACAACACAAAAACAATGACCTGACAATGACAGCAACACACACTGAGCAACTAACTTCTTGACAGCTACTACTATCATACCAAGTCTAAGAACAATAAGCTTTGAACTATTTCAGTTGTAACAGAATGGTTACCAGAATGTAACGGTTGTTGTGTATGTTGAAAGCGAAGATGATGATGTTGATTCCATGAAAGAAAGACAGTGGCTGAAGTTGTAGATAACATATTCATTTCTCCATTACATATAATTAAAGTCAAACCACGACGAGCAGACGTGTATAAAAACAGACAGAAAACATACGAAGTAACGAAAGTTATATTTTCCTGTATGAATGTTGCTGTTTTCGTGCTTAACTACTTGATGCTAAAATAGGGATCAGAGGAAGGTAGAGTGAATGTAAATTTAACAAGTGGATAGCGTAAGACTTACATGTCCCGCGTCATTTAAGCAGCAGATGGAGAGAGAGAGACAGAGTAATGTCGTCGAAACGAGAAGGACTAAGAGAGTGGTGGACAAGAAGGCTGTATCGCTGGCTGACCTTCTATAACGTTTCGTTCGAGACGGTCACCCTCACTAACTGATTTTTCCTTGGAGAATGCTGGTATTTATAATTATGCAAACTAGCTAGAAAGGTGGCTAAATCAATGTAGGTCATTCCTTATCAATTTCAACTTTTCATGGCATAGAAAAAGTTAATTGTCAAGTTGAAAATACATATATCAGCGTTTTTCCCTGACAGAACAATAGGTCGTATGGCTAAGGAGAATTTACAGATTCAGTTTCGAATCTCAGGTAGGGCCAAGTTCCAACACAGTGTTTTCTCGTTCGTAGTAGCGACAATACTTTTTGTTAACGATAAAGATCTCAAACAGATTTCAGTGTTCTTTATCGTGACAGATCGTTAGTGTTATACTGAGGTATGTTTTATTTTCTGTATCATGTTTATGTGGAATTGATATGTTTGATACTGCTCCAAAGTGCTCCTACATCTATTCTTCATTTTATTTTTATCCTTACTCAAAAGGTGCCCCTGTATATCTCTAAATGAAAGCTATTTGTTTTTCTTAATCGCGCTCGTGATTTCTTTAATGGATTGATAAACCAATCTGATATTTCTCCCTCTTCCTCTCTATTCATTTGAACAATTTTGTTCAAGTATTTCCTCTTATCATGATTAGTGAGTTTTATTACGCTATTAAGGCTTACGTATTCAGTGCTTAAAATAGGTAATCTTTGATCATAATTACTTACAGTTTCACATTTAAGTTTCGTTATCTTTCCTTTCTATCACTTCCCATGTTTCATTTGTAATCCATCATCTCTGACTTCTTCCCCTACTTCTAAGTATTAGTTTTTTTCCCTGCTTGTAGAATCTCTTGATAATCTTTTCATATCTGATGTGCATCTCCTCTATTTCCTCTTCACCCATTAATGTCTGCAGAACAACAAGTCTATTTCTACATTCATATATAAACTATTCTTTTCTGTTTTCGTTAATCCTTACTTTCTTTATTCGAAACTTTGGAACCGAGATTCAAGTTGTCTTCTTTTTAACTTGAATATTATAAATTTATAGTCGTTGCCAATATTGAAAACTCTCTTCACCTTCACATCTAGTGTGGTCCTGTATTCTTTATCAGTTGCAATACGATCTGTTTAATTTGATGTTTCCAAACTGTGCTAAAAAAATACATAGCTATAATGTAGCAAACCAATCCATTTTCATTCAATTATTCCATTATTTTCCCATATATTCAGAAAAGCCATCATAACATTTCAGTTGGATATCAAAGTCTCCTATACACAACTGTAAGTCACGTTTCCCTATCTGTCCAACTGTTTCTTGACGCTTTCGAATGTTGTTTCATTTGTTGCAACATAACACACAATGGTACAATCATTTCCAGGTGTAGACCTGAACCTAGCATACGAAATCCTTTCACTCATTGGCTACCATTCACTAAGGACTTCACCATTTCATAATTGTACACTTCACTAACTCTTCCTAAGAGAGTTAATGTTTATTTACTCTTCCAATTTAAATATTTCAAGATCAGGCAACCTTGCCTCAATAATGGCACAGATGTCTAAATTTGATTGTCGGTTTTCATAAGACTCTTGATAGCATATCGCGACAAGCACTGCCAAAGATAATAAAAAACTGTGGCATACCGCAAAAATATATATTAACATAAGTACTTCAAACGTGCAATGAAGGAGCCTATGTCGGATCATAGTGGGTGGAATTCTCAGAGTACGCTTTGAAGTCAAGTCTGGTATTATTCAGGGAGACATACTGTTCCCTGTATACCCTGTGTTGGTGATCATGCAAGATTATACAAAGGGGAAAGCTTTGCAGAAGAGTGCTTGTGGAACACAATTACCAGGTAGTAAGGTGCTAGCCGACCCAGTTTACACTGGTGATACAAGCACAAAATGCAACTAATATTAGTTTGGTATTAGTTTTATCTGTCTTTACGTTCTGAGTTCAAATTCCGCCGACGTCGACTTAGCCTTTCATCCTTTCGCCCGCAGCCTGTGTTGTGCCCCGCACCGCTACTTCAACGTCCCTTACGGCAATTTCAAGCGATATGCCCAGTCTGCCTGCACCGGTAGCAAAGGAGTCCGGGCTCCGTCTCCGTGCAGTCCCTTGCCATATACGGTCCCTGGCACTTAAAGCACCGGCCCATGAACGGTCGCTGTCCACTCCACGGTAGTTTTCTTCTCACTGGTCGTTGCATTACGTCGCGGGCTTCCGCTGCTGCCATTGCCACTGCCTTCCACCCGGTGTCTTGTGTCGATACGCGGGCTTGAGCGCATCGCTCATCGCCGTTTTCTCGCTATCTGGCAGTTGTTGCAGTCGCATCAATATGTCGTCGTGAAAGCCATTTGCGAAGGCCAGACGTGCTGCCTTCTCTAGACCATCCCCTGTAAAATTGGACAGTATGGCCAGTCTCCGAGCCACCGCAGCATACTCATCGACCTGTTCCCCTAAAAATTCTTCAAGCTGGTGCCCCAGCATGGCCGCAGTCTAACAAGTAAAAAAGTAAAAAATTCTGGCGTCGATACGTTCAACTAAAAATTCTTCAAGGCGGTGCCCCAGCATGACTGCAGTCTAATGACTGAAACAAGTAAAAGGTGAAAAACTAATCGAAAATTATAACCATGGGGCTTTTGTCCACTTTCACACTTTAACTATGGAGCTTTTGTCCTAGGGGACTTTTGTCTTAGAGGGTTTTTGTTCTAAGGGGCTTTTGTCCTACACACTCCAGCTTGCTAGTTCACAAAATGTTGTTTTCTTGAGACTAGCTACAAGGTGAGGAGTTGTTTAACGCAAAATTATCCTGTATCCAGCAGATCTATAATTTAAGGTATTCCAGCTATGACCATCGCATTTTATGGGTTTTCTTTTTCTTTTTTTTTTTAACATTGTGTAAAGTAAAAAATCTAAATTATGAGAACTGGTGATTTTTGCCTCTTCAGCAATTGGTCTATAAGAGAGTTCGCAGAAGGGTTCGATATATTCAGTTGCCGCGAGAAGTGTAGATATGTCAAGGATTACATTACCCGTTCTTCTAAGTCAAGAGGATATTATTTGAATATGTTACTGCTTTTTCCAACGGAACGAGATCGTAGAGTGGCTTTTTCATTCACTCGACATGAGGTGCTATGTTGTAGTTTCAATGTAGGTCTGATTGATCGAATATGGAAAACAAAATTTCAGGAAAGCTCACAGAAAAAGTTACGCGGAAACGTCAAAGAATATCTTCAATAAAAGACCGATTCGTTGTTTTATTTAATAATAGGGTATAAAATGTGATTATTTACACGTGTGTATTTCCACCATTCTATGAATTGTGTAGGCATACCTACACAAGCGTTTCCCTACGATCTGAATTTGTTTCCTCATAACTTTTAGAAAAATGGATATTTGTTAATGAAATCTTTTACAAATACTTTTCACATGATGTAAATTACGATTATATCAGAATTTAAAATGAAAGAATAAAAATGGCGACGCGCACACATACATACTGATACATATTTACAAAATGAAACCTGGAATTTTGAAAAATGGTGATGTGTGTCAATACGGATGTGCGCTTGTCCACCATTTTTGTTTCACATGAATTTCTTTTTTCAATCGTAATCTATACTATCTGAAATATATTAGTAAGTCTAATTAAAAATTATCCATTTTGCTGAAAATTATGGTAGGCTATTGTGTACAAGTCATGAAGTGTTATTGTTAGATAATAAATTATTTAAAATAGTAAATGTAACTTTTTGCAAGCCAGAATTATGTGTTTCTGTGTTTTCATTTTCGTTCTCTGATTCCAACCATGATCCGCCTGACTTTTTGTATTTCAGGGACTATATTGGGATCTTTTTGGTTTGACGGGCAACATTTTTCATTACTGTTTTATGTAGTGTGTTTGGTACCGAAACACTTTCAAACTTCGTATACTTGTATATTTTGTATTATAGAACAGATAAAAAATGTTGTATTCGAAGTTATTTCATGTAAAAAGTTGTCGTATTTCGGTAATTTCAACCAATCACTGACGTCTATTGAGGTGAAAACAATTAATGGCATGGAATGTAAACAACGGTGTCATGGGATCTTTTCCCTTGAATAAAATTAGTGCCGTTGTTTGTCAACAACAACTACCCATGTTACTCTTATTTATGACATTGTTCGTGCGTTTGTACTGGTTTTAGCTTTAGGGTTTTAGGGTTAGGGTTCGGGTTTTAGAGTTAGGGTTAGTTTTAGGATTACGGTTAGGGTTATGATGATTTTTGCCATAACCTCACTCATAACCCTAACCCTAACCCCAATCCTAACCCTAACTCTAAAACCCGAACCCTAAACCCTTACTAGGGAATAATGATATAATTAAACTGGGAATAACACTCTTGACACCGGTAAAAATTATTGTTTATAAAAAGAGCACTAACTGTATTCAGCTGAATAGACGTCAGTGATTGGTTGAAATTACAGAAATATGACAACTTTAACATGAAATAACTTATTAAGAACTAATTTTTGTTAAGAAGGCTAAGAGAAAACGATGTTTTATATGACACATTCTACCAATATCCCAAGTTTGAAAGTGTTTCGTTAAGAAAACAAGTGTTGCCCGTCAAACCAAAAAGATCCCTATATTGCCCGAAATGCTCTTACCTTAAAACAGTAGGGAGTGATTTGAGGGGCGTTTGGCTACTCATGCAGGTTGAGCGACCCTGTTAAAACTCACTCTTTGGTGCAGATGGCTCATTCTCAGCGGTGGAGGAAAGAGGAGATGGTGACAATCATGCCCTTTTCAGGTACTTTAGTGTAGTTATTTAAAGTCAAATGGCTCTAATTAAAGTATCGAAATGTTGTTACGGTCTTAGCTCCATGGGAATTTAAGTCTTATTTTAGAGTCTATAGGGAATTCGCTGGAAAATATGCTAAGAAACATATTGAAGGTATTACTCAGATATTCTTTGAAGTGGCAAATATTAATACTTCCGCCTTGCCAACAACTTTCAGTACATTTGAATTATCAAACAGCAAATTAAATAAAACATTAACAAATATTTACACACATATAAGCATACACAGGCTGAAAAGTTTACACACACGTTACGTTTATGAGCCAACAAGGGAGTCTCTACAGTAAACGGTCGCTTGGTTTCTAAAAGTAGCAACCATATTCTAACTTAAAAAATAGAAAGACACAGTGATCAATGTAGCTTGAGATATATAAAAGAAAAAAGATAGGATGGCCGTGCCTGGAATATCTTTGATGACAGGTTTCCTGAATCTTTGTTAACTTGAGTCTAAACAACATTTAGGTAATCTCAGCTTTTGGAACCCGAGTAGCTCTTCGGCTCGCCAGCTCCTGTCAAACCGTCAGCCCATGCCAGCATGGAAAACAAGACATTAAATGATAATAATGATGATGGTGATGATACATACATAATACATACATACATACATATTAGTGTGGATTTTAATCATTAATTCTGTGTTGCTAGTTTATAATATATAAACTACATGTGAAGACAAGAATGACCACGCTAATATTTTTTGTTTTTTTACATTTTTTTTATTAACCCATTTCATTTATATTTACATGTTGGCTATGTGACACAAGCGTACTGTGTCGTTATGTTTTCAAACAGGAGATAAGCACGAGGTCTGATCAATAAGTATCAGGACTGTTACCATAGTAACGAAGATAAAGCACGCAGAGTGAAGCTGCTTGGCAAAGATTGACCTTGAACTCTGCTGTGCATGCGCACTAAGCTTTAATGTTCTAGCTCACTTCCACTGTTTACAGCAATGCTTGGAAGGAAGGTGTGTAGTGTGTGATCGTCGCATTGACTATGACAGAGAAAGTTGTCATGACGGTACCAGCTCAGAGGCCTACACAATGTTGCAGAAAGTGTATGGAGAGGAGTGTATGAGCCGCACACAAGTGTACAAGTAGTTCAGACATTTCCAAGATGGCCGAAAAAAATGTCAATATTGACGAATATTCTAGGAGACCTGCAACCAGCAGAACTGAGAAAAACATCTTGGATGTGCGTGCAGTTGTGAGAGGAAATCATCAAATCACTATCCGTGATTTGAGGATGTGCAGATTAGTTACAGTTCAGTTTAGTCCATTATCACTGAAGATATTGGTATGAGACACGTGTCTGCTAAGTTTGTGCCAAAACTGCTTTCAGCTGACCAAAGAGACACTCGGGTTTCAGCTGCACAAGATCACCTTGATTGTGGCGAGAACGATGAAAAAACTTTTGGAAAACTTTGCTTTGAGCAGGTATCACCAAGCTTTTGGCAAAATTTGATGCAAATTCTCTGTTCAACTTTCTTTGTCATGGTAAATGTGATGATAACACACTACACATGTTCCTTTCAAGCACTGCTGTAAACAGCAGAAGTGAGTTAGAATGTCAAAACTTTGTACACATACACAGCAGGGTTAAAGGTCAATCTGTGCCAAGTGACTTCCGTCTGTGTGTTTTAGCTTCGTTACTATGACAACAGTCCGGATACTTATTGATCTGACCACATGTATACACATATTATGTGCAGTATAAGTAATATTAGTTTAAAATAGCGACCTGTGTATCATATTTAAAACATATACACCTTTGAAAGCCTAATTTACTGCAGTATTTGTCCTGAGGTAATATCTCTTATGTATGTAGACTGTTAAAAAACACAAAAATATATTAGTACCGGATGACGATTGTTCAACAGCAATAGTGACATTGCTAAATGTGTACTTTGGACTCTTTGGGCTTAATCAGTAACAAGTATCAACTGGCAACCATATGCTAAGAAAAAAATCTAATATTAATGATATAGTAATACAGTGATTGAAAAATCATTGATGTCACAGTTAGTCAGTAGGCTGAATAAAAATTTTATGTGCAATGAAAGCTATATTAGTTTAAAATAGCAATCTGTATATCATACTCAGAGCAGATTTATCATTAAAGGCCTAATTTATTGATATATCTTTGTTTTTTAACACCAAACGCTTATAAGAGACATTATCTCAGCACAAATACTGCAAGAAACTGAAACTGAAAGAAACCCATCATGTGTGTGGGTACTTGTGTGACTGACATACTTTCTTGTTGATTGTTGTAAATGAGCCTCACCATCATGCAAGCAGTGTCCCTCATTTCCAATCTTTTGTGAAAAGACTTGGTCGTGGGAAATGTTATCTTAGAAACAGGTAAGGGCTGGCAACAGGAAGAGGATCTGGCTGTACAAAATCTACCTCAGCAAATTCCGTTTGACACATGCATGCATGGAAAAGTGGGCATCAGAACGACAATGATGATGATACATATACATTGAGATGGAGGGAGGTACAATAAAAAGGGATATATTAAAGTACATGTCACTAGTAAATTACTGTTTTGAAGATAGCATGTTTGTACATAAGTGTGTATACATTTGTATTTGTACATACATACATATGTATGTGTATATGTATATCAATGCATACACACACACATATATATATATATATATATATATATATATATATATATATATATATACATATATGTAAGTGTGTACATTTGTTTAGTGTCATTTATTTCTTTTGTATTATAGTTTGTTTCTTTTACTCATTCACTCACACACACACACACAAACATACATTTAGTTATATACTTATTAATTTTCTTTTCCCTTTTGTTTTGGGTTTGTAAGTTCAGTTTTATCCCTGCCTTTCCTACATTTCTTTTTATATTTATTTAAACAGCTTTAAAGTGAGGAAATTGCCAAACAGAAGGAGGGCAGGGAGGAAGGAATGAAAGGCTGTTTGTTCTCCTTAAATCTGTGTGAGAGAGCTAGGTAGTTGGTGCGTGCTGTATACTTTGTGGGTAGTGTAGTGGAACTGGTTCTGGTCACCTGATGAAAAGGAGACATGTATATATAAAAGGTGATAATATTCCAAGCGTTATCATCACTGATAACCTCTGGTATCATTAAAGGAATGCAGAACTCCATTGAAACTGAAAGAAAATGAAGAACAGCTGTTTCCAGTGGTATTGGATGATGTATCTGAATTATGACAGGGAGAGGGGCTTTGTGGATGATGTAGAGTGTGGTAGATATGGTAGAGGATTATGTAGCATGGCATACTATGGTATCGCACATACTACAGTATGGCACATGGTAAAGGTATGATATTATACATCATTGCATTGTTTAGTATGAGATGGTATAGCATTGTATGGCATTGTGTAGTATAAGATGGTATAGTGTTGTATAGTATTGTATAGAGTATGGCATGACATGATTATTGTATGGCATAGTATGACTATAGTATGATGCAGCATGATATGATATATTATGTTAGAGTATAATATAGCATGGTTTTTGTATGGTATGCTTATAGTACTATATTATATTGATCGAGGTGTCATACTATGCTACATTATTTTATGGAATGGTACTGGATGGTGATATAGCATTGTAAAATATAGAGTGACATGCTTTGGTAATGTGTGCTATGGTTTGGTATGTCATATGGTTACGGTATGATTATGCTATGGATATGGTATTATCTGATACGATATTATAGGGATTATAGGATTATTGCAATGTTATGATGTGGTAATAAAGACACGTGGCCTATTGATTAGGATGATGAGCTAACAATAAGATTGTAGGTTTGATCCCTAGACTGGGCAGCATGTTGTCTCCTTGGGAAAGGCACTTTATTTCCCATTGTTCCAGTTTGCTCAGCTGAAAATGTGTACCAGTCAAGTGCTGGTGTTGCCCTCTTTCCCTCTATCTGTCACATCCTAGATCAGACATGGGCAACTTTTTACCCGAAACAGGCTGAATGAAACATGGTTCATCATCTTGCAGTTCGTACTACTAAAAATTCAAGGTAAGTTTTCATTAGACATGCCATTCAGAATGTCCTGTGGGCCACAAGTTGCCCATGACTTTTCTACAGGGTGCAGAAGACATTTGAGAACAGATTTATGTTACCCCTGCTGGCGACAAAGGGACTCTCACTCAGAGTAAAAGGCAGACTGTATGACGCATGCGTACGAACAACCATGCTACATGGCAGTGAAACATGGGCTGTAACTGCTGAGGACATACGTAAGCTCGCAAGGAATGAAGCCAGTATGCTCCGTTGGATGTGTAATGTCAATGTGAATACCCGTCAGAGTGTAAGTATCTTGAGAGAAAAGCTGAACATTAGAAGCATCAGTTGTGGCGTGCAAGAGAGACGATTGCGCTGGTATGGACATGTGGTGAGAATGGAGGAGGATAGCTGCGTGAAAAAGTGCCACACCCTAACAGTTGAGGGAACCCGTGGAAGAGGTAGGCCCAGGAAGACCTGGGCTGAGGTGGTGAGGCAAGACCTTCGTACATTGGGCCTCACCGAGGCGATGACTACGGACCGAGACCTTTGGAAATGGGCTGTGCGTGAGAAGACCCGGCAAGCCAAGTAAGATCGTTGCCAGTGCCCCTGGACTGGTTCTTGTGCGGGTGGCACATGAGATGCACCATTTTGAGCGTGGCCGTTGCCAGTACCGCCTGACTGGCTCCTGTAGGATTTTCGAGCGAGATCGTTGCCAGTGCCCCTGGACTGGCTTGTGCGGGTGGCACATAAAAGACACCATTTCGAGCGTGGCCGTTTTCGTGCGGGTGACACGTAAAAGCACCCACTACACTCTCTGAGTGGTTGGCGTTAGGAAGGGCATCCAGCTGTAGAAACTCTGCCAAATCAGACTGGAGCCTGGTGTTGCCATCCGGTTTCACCAGTCCTCAGTCAAATCGTCCAACCCATGCTAGCATGGAAAGCGGACGTTAAACGATGATGATGATGATGATGATGATGATGATGATGTTCTTTAAAAACAAACAAAAAAAAAAGATATATAATAACAGATAATAATTTTCTTACCAAAAAATGCTATGAGGATAAAAATAAACCTTCTTTTCTATAACATTTTTCAATAAAGCTACCTTCAGCTTCAGTAACTGCTTTTATACGAGATCTAGATTGTCTACATGTGCTTGAACCAAGTGGTCCTGGTTCATTCTGAATGTTTCTCTGATTATTGTGGCTTTCAAAGAATCTTTGGTGTAATGTGTGTGTTCATTGACCTCTCTCTCAACAGCACTCAGCATGTAATAGTTTGTAGTATGTCTGTATTAGCTTAGTTAAAACATGCATTTTTGGACTTCAAAGTAGGCTCAAATGACACTATCAGTTTACAGCTTTATTCAGTCTGTGATTGGCTGAATTAACTAGTTCCCTTGAACAGGCGTTCTCTGCTATGTCTGATTGTCACTTACATAATGTGCCTGCCACCATGATTTAATCGAGTTCCTTATCTCGCTTCTCTAAAGGACTCCTGGCATGCAGTTTTGTTCTATCATGTTAACGCTAGTCTCTCACACACAAGAACAGTCTTCGTCCACGTGCGCCAGCAGATTTGACCAAACTCAATGCCGTCATCTTTCACACTTTTCTAGAAACACCTCTATCAAGTTTCCTTCTATATATACAAAGTACAACTAATGTCTTCATGCATTCATTCATTTACTGCTAACACACCAGAGACATCTCTATACAGAACTCTATGCAAGGAAAATCATGTGTAATCCACTGCTACAATAAAACTTTATAATCTTAAAGTGAGTTGTATATCACCACACGGCTATCAAGCACATGAACATAGTTGGCAACATCTGTCAGCCACCACTGCTATCGACAATTACCATCGCTAATATCATTATCTTCAACCAATGATCATTGAGTCAACCCGACGTGAAAACAACTTTTGTTGAACTAATAACCAACAGACTATGTTAAGATGGTGGTACCCACAAACCACCACACTGGTGACCTTCAGCAAACCTTTCTATTCACACACACAGCAAATCCATCCACTTTGCTAAAAATCCAATGGATTGAGATCTAGGGAATTAGGAAGCTAAATGTTAGGGGCTATGTGATCATGAGAATTTTCAGCCATCCTATGTCATGCCTCACTGAGCAAACATGTACATAGGTAAACATGTTTTGATCTTATCAGACTTTCTCAGTGAAGTATAGTCTTCTTGTACTTACCAGACTTTACAATGTCTGTGAGAATTTATAAGATTATAGGCAAATTAGGCACAATTATCTTTGTATATTTTACACTACTAAATGTTATATATCTTACATGAATATGCAGTTAAGAAGCTTGTTTTGCAACCATATGATCTCAGGTTCAGCACTATGCAGCATTTTGGATATCTTCTACTATAGCTCCAGGACAACCAGTGCCCATGAGTGAATTTGGTTGATAGAAATTGTATAGAAGCCCATTGTGTGTGTGTGACTGCATGGTAAGAAACTTGCTTTCCAACCACATGGTTCTGGGTTCAGTCCCATTGTGTGGCACCTCAGGCAAGTGTCTTAGCTATAACCTTGGGCCAACCAAAGCCCTGTGAGTGGATTTGGTACATAGAAACTGAAAGAAGCCTGTTGTATACACCACCGCTTGACAACTAGTGTTGGTGTATTTACATCCCCATAACCTAATGGTTCAGCAAAAGAGACTGATAGAATAAGAACCAGGCTTTAAATAGATAAATACTGGGGTTGATTCATTTGACTAGAAAAAATTCTGGGAGTGATTTGTTTGGTTAAACCCTTCAAGATAGTGCCCCAGCATGTCTGCAGTCCAAGTAAAAGATAAAAGCACAAAAAAAGATATAATACATGTAAATTCTTAAGCTGAAATTTGAATCCAGAAACCTTATCTTTATACAGGTTTCTAATAACCTTAATCTCTGTGCTGTGGTATCCAGCCTACATCCTTCCATGTTTTCCAGCCTACAAGTAAAAGTTTTCAGATCATAGTTTAGTCAGAGAGGGCTAGTCAACATCAAGACAACTTTGGAGGTCCAAAAATTCTATGCATTTACACTATATACTATGTCTACTTGAATGCTGGAAAATATGGTAATGTTGAAAATCCCAACATGAAAATGAAGGTTAATGACTCCAAAATCTTAAACATCATCATCATCGTTTAACGTCCGCTTTCCATGCTAGCATGGGTTGGACGATTTGACTGAGGACTGGTGAAATCGTCCAACCCATGCTAGCATGGAAAGCGGATGTTAAACGATGATGATGATGTTTAAGATTTTGGGGTCATTAACCTTTATTTTCATGTTGGGATTTTCAACATTACCATATTTTCCAGCATTCAAGTAGACAACTCTAATAGTAACTCCTTTTGGAAATACATAAGTTTTAGTCTTTTTCCCATATTATATTACTTCTGTTCTGTTGCCAAAATTGATTGTTATTATTATTATTTTTCAAAGTTTTAGATGATGCTTAGCTTAATAAACATAAGATTATGAGTTACAGCTTTTACTACTGTTTTGTTTTGTGTTATGAACAATATACTTGTCTGTTATTTGCTTCTCAAAGTGAAATCCAAAAGATGTAAATTTATGGTTCACTGCTGCTCTGAGATCTTTAAAGGTACATATTTGTCAGGTATATTATATGGGGCAAGAAATTTATCTTCAGCTTTACTGAAACGCAATGTTGATTTAAGCAAGTTTAGACAAGAGTCTTTTGCCAATGACTTTAACATGTGTACAAACGTTGTGTACCCAGGTGATGGGGGTTGTGTTTCTTGAAGCTTCACAATCTCCTTCTGGTCTACCTTTGCCCCTCTCCTTTCTTCATCGTCTTCTTATCCACCTCCTCATCTTTCTTCCTTTCCTTCTCTTCCTCATTACCACCATCCCATCACCATCATCATTTGTGATCCAGCAAAGGAGCCTCTATGCAGTCATTTGGCCTGCTAGAAATAATAACCAAATCTCATGCAAAGAGAATACAATGTGTTTTGCTTTTTTTTTTTTTTTCTTAAGGGACACAACTAATAATGTAGTCTTAAATTCACTTTGTTTAAAGGTAAAATACGAGGGTCATGCCATGAACAGCTTTGGTCATATATCTGCTGGATCAGAGCTGCCCTATTATTATTACTATCTTCAGTATTGTTCTCTTTATCATGGTCTCCACCACCACCATCTTCATCCTCCTACATCCAGAACCTGTTCATTTATTTTCTTTGTGTTGTTATGTGTAGGGTAGATATTGCTTGTTGTTGTTAGAACTGTGTTGTTTACCCCATCCCAAGACTGACTCTAATTTAACAACTCTATGGTCAAAAGGACTCAAGCCACGACCATTCTGTCTTTATGTATATCTAGAATTCCATTGTCTGATATAGCCTTTTTTTATTTTTTTAAGAGCAGTAGAGTGTGATTTGAGGGTAATTTGGTTGCTATTTGTTGCAGGTTGAGTGACAGCATAGCTCTCACTGTTGCTTTTGAATATTCTGAGTAATAGAATGGACCAAAGTAAACTACCAACAATACCTCAATGATTTAGTAACCAACTGGAACTCAGGTTGGTTGAGTGGTTAACATAATCGTGTATCCTACTTCCTCATAGTTCATGACTGATATTTTACAAAGAAGAAGATTTAAAGAAGACTGCCTTTAACCATTGAGATCTAACTGAGCTGTTTCCTGATATCAAAGTTGTGGTCACCTCTTCTTTCACCAACAACCAAACCAAAACCAAACACAAACAATGTCTAAATTGCAAAATTATACTAAATCAATTGGACAATTACTTTTTTGAACATTTAACAGTACCAGTTCAGCCTGAACTCCACTCATTACCTCTTACACACAAACCACAGATCTTGTTTGTCTCCAAGATGTCAATTTATCTCTGTAGTCCAGATAACATTCTATATTCAATCTTCACTTGGAAAGCTGGTGTTTGAACATAGAATCCTCTTTTCCTATTACTCACCTGAATATCAGCAACAAAGGCTTCCATTTACTCTGCTTCAAACATTTCCTTCCTTACTACTCTAGATTCATCAGCTGCATCTACTAAGTAATTTCTCCAAGCCACCAGCAACTGTTTGATCACTTCCTGTCTTGCATCAAGGATATCTGTTTCACTTCAACCCTTCCTAAAGTCATCATCTTCAGTGATTTCAATATTTACAACTCCTCTTAGCTCTCACACACTGATACTGTTGGGGAAGATGGAGAATCTTTTGCTTTACTGAATGTTCTACAACAATTAGCATAATTCCTGACAAACTCAGACATTCCCGGCACCTTTCATTTCTTGTTCAACCCTCAACCAAACCAAATCAAACCATCACCAACTCTGTACCTCTCAGATTGACTAACCTCTGTCTAAATACAACTGCTTACACACATCCATAATTAATGCAGTGCTCATACCTTTCAAATTGAATGGTACTTCAATTCAATTGGCTAGTCAGAGCTTCCTCAGTTTTACATTAACTATTATTGGCAGTAAATCAGCTTCACTCTTGACCTATCCGAGATAGCCAAATAAGTGACTAAAACTATCAACTTACTCATGTTCCTTCACATTTCTTATGCAAAGCCCATAACTCAGACCTTTCAAATAATTTATATGCTGCAGGCATAGCTGAGTGATAAGAAGTTTGCTTCCCAACGACATGGTTCTGGGTTCAGTCCCATTGCATGGCACCTTGAGCAAGTGTCTTCTATTATTATAGCCTCGAGCCGACCAAAGCCTTGTAAGTGGATTTGGTGGATGGAAACCGAAAGAAGCCCATTGATGCTTACAGGAAGGATCCCTACTAATGTTACAGAAACCTCCTACACATAATTCTTCAACCATCATGACACTAAAATCTTCCATATTTGCTCTTCTTCCACCATTCATATATAGGTATCATTTAGATACCTCACATCAGATAATAACTACCACCACTACCAGAGACCTCAAAAAACTTCCTCCAATAGGGGATATAACAAACTTGCTCAGTCATGCAAAGATATGTTCACTGCATGTATAAAGGAAACAATCTTCTATTTTACCCCATTACTCTCAGACAACATGAAATAAAAACCCTCCGATTAACTGTCAATGTAAGGCCTCAAAATCAGTGATGAAATTTGTTTGGCATTCTTATATTTGTAAGATAGCAAAAAAAAGACTAACCTTCAACAACAGAGATAGAAAACCAGTCCTGAACATTTACTGACTCTTCTAGAAAGTTGAAATGAGACTTGCAATCTGAAATGTCTCCCACATCTGGGACAGTGCCTGCTGTCACACACCAAAACAAACACACCTTTACCTTAAAGAAAGCCACCCAACAGTTGATAAATACTCATTCATGGACTTCTTCCAATTTCTGTCTACCAAATCCACTCACAAGGATTTGGTTGGCCAGGGGGCTATAGTAGAAGACACTTTCCCAAAATGCCACACCATGGAACTGAATCAAGAATCATGTGGTTGGGAAGCAAACTTACCATACATCCATGCCTACACTGATACATTAAAACAAAACAAAAAAAAAAAAATAACTGAGAGAGATTAGTGAAATAATATATGAAGAGATCCAAAGACCTGGTCTTTGTCAATATGACTATTTATAGTTATAATTTTTAATGGTGGCACAAGACATGGTTAGGGCATTATCTGTTCTATCAACTGCATATTGTCAGTCATTAGAGTATCAGATGAAATGCCCTGCAGTATTTTGTTTCAAGTCTCTATGCTCTAAGTTCAAATCCTGCCAAAATCAGCTTTGCCTTTCATCCTTTTAGAATTAATATAAAGAACCAGGTGTTGAGTTCTCCTTCCCCATGACCATTTAGTTTCTTTGCATGTCTTTCTCAGAAACAGCTTTGTTGTGCAGTGAGATTGGAAGCAGGAGACCACTCACAACATCCCTTGCTCTAATTATTCTTTCCACTATGGGCACAAAGCCTGAAAATTTGGGCAAGTAGACCAATCGATTACATCAACCCCAGTGCTCAACTGGTTCATATTTTATTGACTTTAAAAGGAAGAAAGATAACGTCGACTTTGGCGGAATTTGAACTGGTTCTAATAATAGAATAGGGTTGAGAGAGTGGCTAGCAACCTCACATCGGTTTCAGTCAATTGACTGCAGCCACGCTGGGGCACCGCCTTGAATGGTTTTAATCCAACAAATCGACCCTAGGACTCTAAAGCCTAGTACTTATTGTATCAATCTCAAAGGCAAACTTTGAACTCAGCCATAAGGCACTATTATTAAATACGCTGTATTTCTACCAGCATTTCACCAAATATGTCTCTTTAATTGCTCTCGATTGGCACTAACTTCAGAGGGTAGAATTATGCGCTAGTGGCTTACCTTCAAAAGTGTGCCCCACCCAACTTAGTTTCCTCAGAACTTTAAGAAAAATGGATATTTTTAATGAAATTTTCTACAAATACCTTCAGATGATGTAGATTCCGAGTATATCAGAATTTAATTTGAAAAGAAAAAAAGAAATCGAAGGGTGTACACACACATACATACTGACACATTACATATCTACAAAACGAAACTTGAAATTTGGAAAAAATTGTGATGTATGTATTTGTGCGCGTCCACCAATTTGAAAGATATTTGTAGAAATTTCATTAAAAAAATATCCATTTTTCTGAAAGTTATGAGGAAATGAAGTTGACTCGTGTGAATTTTCCGAAACTCCTCTCCGAAAAAATTTTCACAAATTCCGATATAATCGGAATCTACGCCTTCTGAAAGGTATTTGTAGAATTAAAATACCAATTTTTCAGAAAGTTATGGGGAAGTAAAGTGGGAGGGGCTACACTTGTTTAGGTATGCTGAATTAATTTTGAGGTCTATTTGAAAGTGAAGTCGATAAAGTTGGGATTCGAGTTCAGTATGTAAAGGGAGGTAACTGAGTTCCCCGCATTATCGCATTTTCACCGTAGTGAAAATCGTGCGGGTGTTAATCTGAAAATTTACCTAAAAATGTTCTAACGGGAAATTATTCTATTCAATGTCTTTCTGTTAGAAACGTTTAGACCTTTAGCTGGTATTTTTAGCATAACGAGTTTTCTGATGACAGTTTCATTGCTTGCCTCTTCAGTAGAAATCTACGGATGCACAAACGCACAAAACGGTTATGATCATCCAAAGTCGGTGGGGCAGGAATCTGTAGTTATGCCAAAATTATGAGGGGTTGTATGGGGCGCGTAAACCAGAATACCGCCTAATTATACTTAATTTGCTTCACAAAATAAAAATAATATAACTGTCGGTCAAAGAACAACAATAGCGTTCAGTTATGTTTGTAACATGTAGTACCGAACGCAAACGAGATCAGGGGTCGGTGAGCAATTACAGGGGGTCGATGATAGCCAAGGGGTTGAATGGGGGTCGGCGTGCGAAGGACCAGCTCACTCAGATGAATCGCTTGAAATACTTAGCGCCATGATAAATTTTCACTGCAGCAAGAAATCTGCTGTTGCTAACGTTCGAGGCCTGATTTAATCTGTATCGCAATCGAAGATTGAGAGGTGTGATTGAGGGGATGCGAACTGTTAAGTGTTTGCTTATAGAAATTGCCTGAACCTGAAGGAACGAGGTGATTTGAGACTGAAACTGACCAGCGGTCAGCATGGTATCAATGCCTTGGTTCAGGATCACCATGCTCATACCTCACATTGATGTTGTCAATTTCAATAAAAGATATTCCAGCAATACGATGCGTTTTCCACATTTTCTAACCGTGAAAACAATTTCATGAAAATTGAAAGTTTAACACTGTGTAGTCGTACACGTAGTTTTAAATGTAAAAAGTGTGTCATCTTCAATAGAATTTCTTAATTTTTCGTAAATGTATATTTTAGCTAACATTTTAATTGCTAGCATCAGAACCCGGTACGCATTTAAGATATGGTACGGTAGGGTAAAGTATTATGGTATTTTGAATGAGGAGGGTGATGCGGAAGGAGAAGTGGCTAAAAGGATGGGGGGGGGGGGTCGATGTGGAAGAAATAGCTATAGGGAGTTGATGTAGAAGAAGTGGCTAAAGGGGGTCGATGGTCGAAAAAGTTTGGCGACCCCTGAACTAGATAGTCGCATAGCTTTGATAATGCATTTTCATGATCAAGTTAAAGTAAGCTAACATAGCAGGCTATCTCGTCCTTTTTAAGTACAATGTAATTAGAACTAGATTATATTCTAGTGTCCTTCCCTTTCTAAGACAAAGGAGTTGATTTGTGTGTGGTTTGGCTGCTATTTCTAGCAGGCCGAATGACCAGCGAGAAGTCATGGGCAAACTGCGACTCGCGGAACTTTCTGAATGGAACGCCTAACGAAAAATTAACATGATTTTTTTTTAGTAGTGCCGCTTGCTTGTTAAAAAGGGTTGTCTTTGTCGATTTAGAGGCAACTGTTGGATTGGCAGAAGTGTGAGGGCAATGGACAAAATATAGCGAGGCATTTAGTTCCAGCATTCTACTGAGTTCAAATCCTGCCGGGGTTAGCAGTTTCCTATCTTTCTGGAGAGGAGTGGTCGATAAAATAAAGCAGCAGTCAAGTAGTTGAGATTTAATATTGATTTCAAACTTTGACACAAGGCCAGCAAGTTCGGGGAGGGAGTAAGTCGATTACACCGACCCCAGTATTCGATTGGTACTTACTTCATCAACCCCGAGGAGATGAAAGGCAAAGTCGACCTCAGCGGAATTTTGAACTCAGAATGTAAAGACGGGCGAAATGCCGTCAAGCATCGGTATACTAACGATTCTGTCAGCTCGTCTCTTTTAGTAGAGATTTAATATTCCTATCAAGTATCTTAGATGTGAATGGAATTATAAATGGGAGATAGGAGGTAGAGACGAAGTAGGTAGAAAATAATTCTCTTGCAATACTAAGTGAAACTTCCGCTACGAAATGTGAAACCTGATGACGTGAATTACGGAAATGAACGGAGACACATCTCGCGTGATTACGAATAAATTCTCGTAGATGTGGCGTCTATGGAGTCGTACTGTTGACATCACTCAGTCTGCTACATCAGTTCACTTTATAACACCGAAAACATGGGACTGTGTAAGTGTCCCAAGAAGAAAGTTACCAACCTTTTCTGCTTTGAACATCGTGTCAATGTTTGCGAACATTGTCTGGTTGCCAACCATCCACGGGTAAAATTTGTTCCTCATTCACTTATGTCACAATCTAATTCAATTTCTCATTTTTGCTTACTTTGGTCGGTTGACACCTCCCTGATTCCTGGTTTATTATTTTTTTTATATATACGCGAGAAAAATTATTTATTCCTTACTGTACAACATATGACTGTTGTTTAAGAAAAGATTGGAAGTCAATATAATAGTATATTAACACTAATTAAAATATTGTCATGAATAAGTATGTGTGACAAGCGAATACAAACATTCCACTCCTCTTTGAAGTGATACGGCTTTAAATATTATTTCTAATATTATAACATGACTACATATTTTTCAGGATGGCTGTAATGGACTAAATCAACCGCAGTGCTTGACTGGTCTTTTTATCGACCTTAGAAGGATAAAAGACAAATCGACATCTGTGTAAAGAGACGTAACTAACTGACCCAATGCATTATGTCTACCCCTTTACCAATTGACATTTACTGCTCTCTCGTTGACTCTTGATTAACTTGTTTCTACACTTATTATCTGATAACACTAATTGTTCCTATTAATTTAGTCCTGAACTGGATAATTTTCTCACATATTTAGTAAATCTCCAATAAATGAAGTATTTTTATTTCGATGTGTGCCTTTCGTAATTCGATTACTTTCATTGATTAACCCTTTCGGGATTAATATTTTTAATAGTTAGAAATGTAGCTGTGGATTCAAAAACAAGATGAAACTAACATTAATAGTAAGTTAAATTAAATGAATGGAACAGTAAAATATTAACCAGAAATGTATGGTTTAGAGAATCATTTTAGTCATCAATAGCTTTCATTTTACTATTAGTAATGGGTAAATGGACTAATAGGATAAAACAAACTGAAATATCTTTTACGTTGCAGCCAAGTAATTTAATGCCTTAAAAAAAGAAAAACAACTCTACAAAAGTAAAGGTGTTATTGATTGTCTGTGTGTGTGTGTGTGTGTGTATATGTAATATATTATTTGCAGACGATGTAAAGTTATAAAAGAGCTGATAGAGCAGATATTCCGCAACGTGGTTTATTATAATTAACGAGTTGATCCAACATTTGGGAATTAGAATTTGACGACATAAAATATTTTGTGTCATCATCATTGTGTACATATAGATGGAGAGAGAGGAAGAGTAAGTAAAAGATATTAGGTTCAGCATAACTATGAAAGTATTTAGGATTGGTTAACATACATTTAAAGGTTCCATACAGTAGGGCAGGGTCATACTGAGTAGAATGATCTCTTCATGTTTCTCTTAAAGCTTTGAACTATATGGTGTCAAAGTGTTAGATTAATTAGAACACCTTTATATATACTTTCACAATTTCTAATTTCATTTTTGGATGTAATAAATAGCTAGTTACGTGTATTTATAGACCTTAGTTCATATAATTACTCAATACAATAATATACCTTGTATTATTGTATCATACTTCAAGGGTTAAATATCAAGGCAATTTATTAGATATAGTTTGCATAAAGCATTGTCTCATAGTTATATAAACCTTCTCGATGGATGTTTTTTTTAAGCCAAAACAATGCAAGTTGTAAAAATATTTCGGGATTAGGACCCCTTCTTCAGGAAATCTTTGGAGAAAAAGCTGTTGTTAGTTGACTTCTCTGTCCGAGAGTGTGTATATTATAAATGGTTTTGTGTTGCTATAGTAGCCAATCAGCTGTGTGTAGTTAGATCTGTTATTAATGTGGGATGTATTTGTTAATTAAAATAGCTTCTGTTATTCTCAATTTCCTACCCCTGCATGCCATTTTGGACCCGTATTATCAGAGTGTTCTACTTCAAATTTTATATTGTTGAACATATTACTTGTAGAAAGTTTTATTTAGATTTAGAAGAAAATTTGATCTGTTAAAAACACTCTGTGTAGACAACAAATACCAAAACAGCTGACATAAAAACAAACATTATATATATGTGTGTGTATGTAATCAGCTGTATATGTAGTGTGCATATGTGTGTCATAGAGTACAAGTGCAAGTATTGTCATAATTTCTCATCAGCTGGGCTTTGCACCTTCAAAGATGTTGAGGATAAGAGATCCCTTACTTGATAAACAAGTAAAGGTTAGCAATAGGAAGGGCATCAGGCTGCAAGACAATGACTCAATAAAATATCTAACTTACGCTAGAATGGAAAAAATTGACATTAAAGCAAATGAATATATGAACATGCATACACACGCACACACATACACACAGGCACAAGCATAGCTGTATAGTTAAGAAGCTTGCTTCCTAACCATGTGGTCTCGTGTTCAATCCCTCTTTGTGACACCTTGGGTGTCTTCTATTATAGCCCAAGGCTGATCAAAGCTCTTGTGAGTGGATTTGACAAATGTATGTGTGTGCTTTTAGAAGTGACTCCTAATACCTAGCCAGCCTCAAGCAACTACAAAGCATGTTGAAAGTTATAAAAGAAAATGAATCTAATGTGAAGCTGCCTCATGAATCAAAATACCATCAACACGAGATTTTAAAAGACATGAAATCATATTAATTTGGAAAAACAAAAATAAAGAGCACCAGAAGACAGGTGTTTGAGGAAAGAAACTACTGAAGTAGAAACTCATCTTACAGGAGGGGGAGAGCAAAAGTGAAAGGATTAGAATTAGCAGAGAGATGAGTTACTTATTTAACATTAAGAAGTACAAAAGAAGAAAGTTTGATGGAACAATGACCCTGGAATTATTTATAGAATAGACTTAGAGAAACAATGAGAGACAGGGATTAGAAACTCTCTTTTGGTCTTAATCTAGGACAGAAAGAACTCCAGCTGAGATTCCTGTACAGATATGACAGCAGTTTTTCATACAAGAGTGAATAAGAGACTTAAAATGGTGAAGAATAATTGTAGAAAAAAAGATAATGATTAACTCAATGCAGTCTTCTGCTTGCCAGTTGCTGTCAAACCATTCTACCCGTGGAAAATGGATGTTAAATGGTGATACATGTACTGTGTACTGTGCATATTCTTTTGGTTATCATTGTTGTCATTTTTTTTTTTTTTTTACTTGACTTTGCTGTTTTCTGTCCCCTCTTTTACTCTTTACTAATGAGCCGTTATGCACCTAACCATTATATACAATAAGTTCGTTATTATTATTAGGGTGGTGAGCTGGCAGAATCTCTGGGCAAAATGCTTAGCAGCATTTCACCTGTCTTCATGTTCTGAGTTCAAATTCTGTCGAAGTTGACTTTGCCTTTCATCCTTTCAGGGTCGATAAATTAAGTACGAGACAAGCACTGGGGTCAATGTAATCGACTTACCCATTCCCCGAAATTGCTGGCCTTGTGCCAAAATTTGAAATCATAATCATTATTATTATTCTGGCAGAATTGTTACCATGCTGGGCAAAATGCTTAGCATCTCTTGCTTCCTGGTCAGTCTTCATGACTTCAATCTGGCTAGGTGGAAACCTCCCCCACTATTATATCAGTACCTAATGTTGACTCCTGGATTGTCTGGAGGCAGTTCGTGAAACATTGCTACAGGGTACAGGGAGAAGAGCATCAGGGCCAAAACGCATCCTTGTTTTAATCCTCCAGTGATAGGGAAGTCTTCAGACAGTTGATTTTGGAGAGCAGTGAGATGCCACAATAGTTCCCACATTCCCACAGATCTTTCTGTCTCCTTTTTTGAAGATGGTGATAATAATAGCATCTTTGAAGTCTTTGGGAACATGGCAGTTCTTCCACATTCAGAGAATTAATATGAACAGACTGGTGTTTAATAATAATCCGCCATGTTTTAGAAGTTCCACTGGGATGTTGTCTGGGCCAGGAGACTTCTGCTGTTTCATGCAGTTGAGGGCAGTCTGGTACTCTTTGTAGGATGGTGGCGTGTTCATCCAGTGTTGAGTTGGATGCATGGGTACATTCGTCAAGAAATCTTCCATGTTGGAGTCTTGGTTCAGAAGATTCAAGGAGTGCTTTCTCCAGCATTGAAGGATATCTTGTGGGTCAGTCAGGATGGTGTTGGAGTTTACTGATTGAAGAGACCCTGTTGATGATCTCACAGGCCCCAAAAGTTGCTTCGTTCCTGTGAGGTCACGAGCGTCAGCACACCATTGGAGTTCAACAGCTTTTTGATGCCACCAGTTGTTCTGCAACTCTCTCAATTTTGTTTGGCATTGTCTTTTGAGGTCTGATATCTCACCTTGTGCCACAATCTTGGATCTTGCTCATGAAAGAGGTGGGCTTGCCATTTTGTATCGATCAGCTGGCTGATTTCTTGATCATTGTCATCAAACCAGTCCTGATGTCTCTCCTTTTACTGTACCTGAGGGTGTTTTCAGCCACTTCAGTGATGGTTTTGCGAAGTGTGTTCCATTCCTTATCCATATCCTGGTTGTCAGATCGGATGGATTGAAGGTGTTTGAGAATGGAAGATGCATAAAAGGAGCTGATCTCTGGGCTGTTAAGCTTCGATATATCAAATTTTCTTCTGACTGGTCTTGTTTTTCCAGTCTTTGGTTTGTTGTTAACCATTATTTGAAGGTGGGTGATGACTAGATGATGGTTTGTCCAGCAATTGTCAGCGCTGTTAGCCATTTGCATGTTAACATTTCTTTTGTCTCCTTGTTGGATGATGGAGTAGTCCAGGAGGTGCCAGTGTTTCGACCTGGGATGCTTCCTGGTGGTCTTGAAGCAATTTGGGAGTCAAGATTGGGTGTTGGTGAAGAGTGTTCAGTGCACAGCCCAAGGAGCAAGAGTTTATTTCCATTTTAGTTTCCAATTCCTTCTTTGATAATAACATTCTCTCGTAATCTGTTGTCTCTTCCCACTCTTGCATAGAAATCTCCGAGGTGGAGCAGCTTGTCATTTAGTGGTACATTGAGGATAAGATCACTCAGCTGTTGGTAGGTGATTTTCACATTGTCATTGGCATCAAGTGCAGGTGCGTAAGCAGAGATCAGTGTTATGAAGGTGGTGGCAGAGATTGGTATTCAGAATCATAAGCCGTTCTTTGATGGCAGAAGGTTTCAGATGATGTTCTTTCACAAACTTGGATTTTACAGCAAAAGCAGCTCCATGAATTTTTCTCTCTCCATCTTCTTTCCTTTTCCAGAAGAAGTATAACCCAAACCTGTCTCTTCAGTCTTTCCTTTTCCAGATAGACATGTTTCACTGAGAGCAGTGATGTCAATGTTAAATCTTGTTAGTCCTTTGGAGACGAGTTATTCTATGTTCTGGTCTCTCTGTGTCTTGAGGATCGAGGAGTGTTCACATGTTCCATGTTCAGTTTAATTTATTTATCTAATTTAATTTCTGTTGTTTGACCACTTGAATGGGTGTTTTGCTGGATGTGGCTTACCAACGAGGATTCTGTGGTGACATCCAATATTTAACACACCTTTTCTAGGGTCTTCCCCATTCAGGGTGAGCAGCAATGTTCCCAAATAGGCCTGCCCAGTCGCAGATGTAGGATTGAGTCCCTGGGTTGTCACCAGGTCTCAGGAAGATAACCATCTTGCATCTTCCAACATGCAGGTCCAGACTAGGAGCTTCTAGTTTCACCAAAACATGTTCCCACCACCCTTACTCCATTGCTGTTGGGCTTTTATAAAAAATTAAAAAAAAGGTGGGGGTGGGAATTGGATCAAAAAGAAACCAGCCAATGGCGTGAGTTTGTTTAATTTGCCAAGGGAGTCCCCACTTTCTTTGGCCTAAAATCCTTTTGCCACAGTACTACCTGGAGTGACGTGTGGTCCAATGTGATTAGATTGCGCTTTTCTAACCAGTTCTTCTAGCATTGCCCTCTTCCACTAAGATCAATCGTTGAGTTCAGAGATCTAGCTTTCTCCACTTGATCCACATTGGGGTCTTAATTTGATGTGGTGGAGGGACAAGGACAGCGCTTTTGTGCCCTTGGGTAGATCTTGTTTTTAGTTGTGATGAGTGCCCTTACAACCTCCTCCAAGAACCAGGAATCTGAACCAAGAGGGGAGCAGGTTCAGTCACCGACAACCTGATAATGACTGAGAGGAGTTGGGGTACATGGTTACCCTTTGTCTCCAGGCAGATACCTCAGCACAGAATAGAAAAGTAGTAAAATATAGCCAGATATAAATATTTCTATTTTCAGACTTCTGTAAAATTTACTCTTCCATGTAAGTAACTTAATGTTAATTAGGCCTTGATTTTCAACTCTTTCTATATTTATAGAATCATTACTAAATTAAACTGTAATTCACTATGCTTTTGTTGTTTTTGTTGTATATTCTTATCTGATGCTTGTCTAATTTTTTATAAGCTAACTCCTTTTTGTCAGAGCCATATTAAATTTGATATGTTTCTGTAAGCCAGTGAAATAGAAGTTGCAGTCATGGTGGTGGGAGGTACATTTATTTATTTTTCTTCTACATGTCACAGTTGAAAATATTTTTACATTGAATGAATTGAATCTGAATATATGACCGAGTATTTTGACTTTGAATGTAGTTCAGATTTGTTTGTTTTACTGCCATTGTAGACGACATGACAATCTTTAAGTGAGCCGTTCTTTACAACAGATATTACACGGGGCATTAAAAAGTTAACTAGAGATAAATATGAATATGCAGCGAGAACAAAACTATCAGTCAATGATTGATATTTTCATTTTTCCAGAAAATACTGTAAACAATTCCAGATACATTTTGATTTTATTCTGTATGTTTGTTGATGTGTGAAAATGGGATTGTTTATAAATTAAATAATTCATAGATTCAGTCAATCATATTCTTTTTCTCTAATTGGAACTCTACTAGTTTAATACTAACTACTCTTGGCAACAAGTTTGTTTCACGCTGGGCTCATCTGAGATAGCTAAGTGGATGACTGAAACCATCTCCCTAAACAAGTCACCTTCTTATTCCTCACACAGCCAAAGCATATACCCTCAACACCTCTAAATAGTATGCACATAGTTGTGTTGCAATAGTGTAATAAAAGAACACTGCTTACAATTCCTTGAAGAAATCACCCATCACTGCAAAGCTTAGTTCAAACCTCCTTCCTACCACACCTCAACCAAGATGATTTAACCAGCAGTACAACTTTAAAATACCCTCCACATTTGCTTCACCTCCAACACACCATAGCATTCATTCAACAGAACTCTTCCCAAATTCCTCCTCCACATTCAATCTCATCCCATGTGTGAAAACTGCCCTAATCACTCCAACCCTACAAGATGACTGGTCAGCGAGCTGGCAGAAACGTTAGCACGCCGGGTGAAATGTTTAGCGGTATTTCGTCTGCCGTTACATTCTGAGTTCAAATTCCGCCGAGGTCGACTTTGCCTTTCATCCTTTCAGGGTCGATAAATAAAGTAACAGTTATGCACTGGGGTCAATGTAATCGACTTAATCCCTTTGTCTGTCCTTGTTTGTCCCCTCTATGTTTAGCCCCTTGTGAGCAATAAAGAAATAAGATGACTGGTTTTGGTGTCTTTTCATCACCTTCAAACAGTATACCCCAGAGTTGCTTCTTATACTCACCCAACTCATCAATTTCTGTATATAGGATTATAGTCCAATTTTTGAAAACCTGCTGTAATGTGTGTCACCTGAATACATTTTCAGCATATCTAAGACAATGAAAACAGTTAATAATCATTACTTTCAATTTCTCTTGTTCCTTGGTGACTAGTAGTATGAATTCTGTTGAACCGGAACTCAGACTGTGCCACTTATCAATGGTCCCTTACTCTTCAGAGATTTGGTGAAAGTAATGTTGCATTTGACATCAAAAGTTTCTGTCATGTCTAACATGATAACTTTTTAACAAGGCTGACGAACTATTGTGTCTTTCACTTGAATTGGAAGCCTTCTGTTGGACTATACCATTTGGAGCCATATTCTATAAGCCTCACTATACTCCAAGAATCAGTATCGCCACCTGCTTTCTACTATCTTTGTATTAATAACTTATTAGCTTGAGCATCAAATACACCTATGCAGATGATACAACCATTCAATTCCCCTTAAGCTTTGGCATAAAGGTCTCCTCTATATACAACCTAAACAACTCACACTAAACATAAATTGAATCTATGAATTTACATGGAGAGAATCTTTTTGCAGCAGCATGGCAGACAATCTACTCTCATGAGTACAAACTCACTACCACACATATCTTGGAAACAGTCAAGTTCAGTGCCCCTGGTTATAAGCAACATACACCTTAAACTTTCAGTATCACTACTGACATTGCCTCACAATCTCTGATGATCTCTCATGGTGACCTTACAATTGTAACATTACAAGTTGATTTGCTAAAAAATAAGATACCTTAATAGAACCTGGAAATTTATCAGTTCTAATCATTTGCTGATCTTTGAGACAGCTCAGATA
This sequence comes from Octopus bimaculoides, assembly GCF_046866305.1. Taxonomy (NCBI): domain Eukaryota; kingdom Metazoa; phylum Mollusca; class Cephalopoda; order Octopoda; family Octopodidae; genus Octopus; species Octopus bimaculoides. Next base: position 22,253,646 of record NC_142930.1, on the reverse strand, counting down.
ACACTTAAATTGCAAGTATTACACCATCACATAACTGGAATTGTGCTGCTACCATTTCATACTTTAATGTCCTAGATCACATCCAAAAGAAGGCCGATTAGCAACAGACTTCAATCACTTGCTTACAGATGCACATTTTCTTCTGTCATTTCTGCCTTTTCTATTGCGACTACAAACTACTGCATATCTTCACCATCACATGGCTTGGTGGTTAGGGTGTTGAACTTATGATCATAAGATTGTTACTTCAATTTCTGGACTGAGCAACGTGTTGTGTTCTTGAGCAAAACACTTCGTTTCGCACTGTTCCAGGTCACTCAGCTGGCAAAAATGAGTAATCTTGCTACAGATCAGTGTCCCATCCAGGTGGGGAATTTATATTCTATGGAAACTGAAAAACTCGCCCTTGTGGATCAGCATGACTCAAGAAGGCAACTTTATTTCCATCTCACTTCATTTTCTCAGATCCCTGAGCTCTTTTTCCAGACCTTGCTCCCCAACAATAATGGTCCTCTGGAATTCCTTTCCCACCCACATTTCCCTACAATCCCCAACTTACAGGTGTTCAAACTGAAAGACAACTACAAAGTCACCAGTCTGGGAGTGTCTGCAAAAGTGATGACCACTGACTGAGCAGACTTATGATTAAAGGTGTTCTTGCTGTGACCACCTCAACTTATTTTCAGGTGTAGTTTATCTATTATTCTATATTATTTCTCTTTTTATGACCGTGTGATGTAATTTGATGGAAATTTGTCTGCTCCTTCTAGTATACGGGCTCCCTTATTGGCTTCTGTAGCTACATTTTCTTTTTTTATTGGATTTTTGAGGTAATATGGAAATCCAAAATGATTTCATGCTGATGTAAATTAATATGTCTAATTTTTTAATGTTATTTTTATTGTATCTTTCTAGTGTATTGTCCAGTCTTATTTGCAATGGCTGCAAGACAGTGACTACAATCCATTGTGTACACTTTGTAACAAAGGTTTAGCTGAAGATGACTCTGGTGATTGTGTCAGATTAGTTTGTTATGGTATGTATATGGTATTATTTTTATTTTGTTATTGTCATCATCATTCATTACATCCATTTTTTTCATGCTGGCATGGGTTAGATGAAATATGTTGTAACAGATTTTCTATGGCTGGATGCTCTTCCAGTTGCAGCTTCCAAACTACTTTTCAAGTGAGTTATATTTCATTCCATATGTCTGTAATGTGTTGTTGCTGCATTGACAGTTACACAATATGTTGAATACTATTATTCCATATACTAAAATTGCTTTAGCTATCATGCTGCATAGTATTATTTCTGATAATTTTATTTTATAAACATTTGTCAGATGTACAACTGCAACTCTAGTAGTTATTTATTTTGTGCAGAAATCATGTGGCAAGTTTCTTGCAGGTTTAATAAAAGTTTGCCAAAAAAATTTGAAGTAGCCCTAATATTATTCTGCAACATCACTGTTAGATAGTTCTGTAAATTCTGATATCTCCCCAACTTAAAGAAGCAAAAGTTTAAATTTGACTTAATGCTGGCAAAAAATGAAATGGAAGTGTGACTATTTTCAGCTACATTGACAGAAATAACTTGTATTTAGCCTCATAAGTTAGAAATCCAACCATAATCTGTTTATTCTTAATTTTAAAATAAATTTTATATGTTGTGATTGATGAACAATAGCGTTATTGGTTACAGGTTGTCAATAGGCTACACACTATTTCATTGTATCATGGTGACAGTGTTGAGGAATTATTTTATTCATGGGTCTCTTTCAGATTTTCTCTACTAAATCAACTAAAAAGGCTTTGGTTGACCTTGGGCTATAGTAAAAGATACTTGCCCAGGGCACTATCCTGTGAGACTCAGTCTGAAACCACATGATTGCATAACTAACTTCCTAACCTCACAGCCATGCCTGTACCTATATATATATATATATCACCAATATATATTGCCAAATGACACACACATACGACAGGCTTCCACACCATCTCTGTCTGCCAATTTCACCTACAAGGCATTGATCAACCCAAAGATATGTTAGAAGATATTTCTCAAGATGTGTACTTGTCAATACTACTTTTGTTATGCAATCCAATAAAAGATAATTAAATGACGTCCATGAAACAGATTTTGTTTATTTTATTTTTTAGATGTTTTTCATTGGGATTGTTTAAATCAATACGCTTTAAAAATGCCTCCAAATACGGCACCAGCTGGCTACAGCTGTCCGACATGCAAACATGGTATTTTCCCTGCCAGTAATTTGATGTCACCTGTTGCTGAATCCTTAAGGCAGGTGCTAAAAACAGTAAACTGGGCCCGTGCTGGCCTTGGCCTCCCTTTGGTTAGTACAATGTATTTTTCATTATTGACAATTGCAATTGTTAACTCTTTCTTAAATGCTGTATTTCAGTCTTAATTGATCAATGACATGTCAGTATGTCAAAATAGTTTTAAGACATTTAATAATGTAATGTTTCGTAATGAAGTTATCAAAGTTTACTACTGACAATTTTCAAGATATGTGAAATGAAAATCATTTGAAGTAATAAAGTGGATTTTTTTTTTCAATGCTCTGTCAATTTTTCTATGGTAGTGTTAGAGTAGCATTTCTGAAAATTTCTTTATTTGTGTGTATGTGTGTGCGTGCATATATGAGGAGAAGTATAGAGACTGGTAGAATAAATGGATTTTGTATAACAATTTAGTAATGATACAACAATGACATAGCAGTTAGAAATAATTATAAAGCAGCTGTATAACAATTATTTAAAAAATTTGTTTATTTATTTGTCAACAGATCAAGGAAGAAAGTCAGTCATCTGGCAAACACCTTTCTGAAAATGTGCATTCTTCCTCCCCTCTGGCAATCCATTCTGCCTCAGTGAATGCCCCTACAGTTCACAGTCCTACTGATGCAAAGAAGTCTAGTCCTCAGTATACTCGTCCAAGTGCGCAAGTTAGTCCTTACACTAGTACACCAACTCTTGCATCTTCATCAGCATCTACACATAGTATTATCAATCTGGATCCTGGCACAACAGCCAGAGGAGAAAAAGGACTTTTTACTAGTAAGTAATGATTTTTACATACTTTTCAGTAGTAGTTCAAATCTTCATCATAGTGTTCCGTTGTAAGGTACATAACTCTGAAATACTTATATGCTAAATAAGTAATGTCATTGGAGTTTGGAAATAAAACTTATCAAATTGCAACTCACTCACTTACCCCTTCTTCCTGGCACATCTTCACTCTATCTTCTCTCATCACCTGACACAAAGACAGCCCCTTCAATACTAAAGCCCCTTGGTTGTGGGTCTCATTTTGCAAGTTGCTTGGTGACCTCACTTGTGTCAGTGCCACATAAAAAGCATCTAGTACACCTTATAAAGTGGTTGGTGTTAGGAAGAGCAACCAGCCATAGAAACTATACCAAAGCAGACTTTGGGGTTTGGTGCAGTCCTCTGGTTTATCAGCTCCTGTTGAACCATCCAACCCATACCAGCATGGAAAACAGACACTAAATGATGAGATTCGTGATAGCTAATGTTATCCAAGTTTGTTAAATATTTAAATAGAAATAACATGATGATGCCTTTTGGTTTATTAACTCAAAAATTTGAATCATAGATTTTACAGGAATTTATTCATCTGTTTTATACCCTTTTTCTGTGCTTGCATGAGTTGGATGAATATGTTATTTGAGACATTGTTTTACAACTGGATGCTCTTCTAGGCTTATCTATTTCACACAGCTTCAAAAGCATGAAGTACTTGGATGATTTGTTGACAGGAGAAACTGACTACACTACCACCTACTACACTTTCAGATGAGCAATTGCCAATGTAAACAAACATATACACAATCACACACACATACACACAACATTGGTTGTGTTAACAAACAAGATGAGGACAAATATCTGTCAAATGTAAATAGTGTACACAATTCCACATCTCTTAAATACAGAATTGTATTTTTTTCTTTTTTTTCATTATTTAAGGTCCTAGAAAGTTATTTGACTCTACAAAAGATGATGTTTTCAATATGTCACATGACCATGATGAAGACAAATATAGAAGACGGCCTGCTCTCAGTTGGTTAGCAAGACTTTTTAAGTAAGTATTAATTTATTGTCATTAAAACTAAGAAGAGAATCAAATACAGTAAGCTGTCACTAGATCTCAGGATCAGAACTGTATGGTATAAACTAACTGAATATCCATCATTTTAAGTAAACTTATTGATGTAAATGTTTCCTAGTGCACTATTTCGCTTCAATCTCAAAACATTAACGTTTTCAAATGATCTAGTACTTACTCTTTAGAAATATGTAGGCTAAGACTCAAAGAATGCTTCATGCTGTCCACTGATACAAACTCCAGTAGCATTTAACTCATTACAAAATCCTCTACATGCTAGAAATAATAACCAAATCTTCCTCATACAAAGCCTTACCATTAAAATGTGACTGATGTAGTTTTAGATACACTGAAAATAAAGATAGGGATGATCATGGCTGGAATGTCTTTGATTATAGGTCTGCTTGATTAGCATTGGTTAAGGTTAAACCTATCTCCCTTACACATTCAACCATTTTGCCTCTACTCATATTTAGGCCACACAAATACAACAGTCTCCTCTTGGCTCACCGTACATGAAGATGTAATGTACTATACTAGAAAAACATTAGTAGACTACAAATCTATACTTTACAGAATTCCCTACAAAACATAGATTAAACATGGTGGAACTAATATTCATAACACAGGAAAATGCTGAAATAAATACACAGACGACAAATACCAGTTGCCGACTAATGACATATGTATCAAAATTCAAATCTCAATGGTCACCATACATCAATCACGTTGGATAATGGTGATCATAGGTCTGCTCAATCAGGGCTAACTTGAAGCTAAACAATGCCTTCAGCTCTGAGAAAGTAGCCCCATTTCCTTGTAAAAGGCAAAAGATAAGATGGTAAACTTTGTTAGAAAATCACGATAGCTGAAAGAGGACCTGGGGCATCTAGACAGCCCAAAATTTCAAAAGTAAGAAAAGTTGCCATTCATACTAGCTTTGAAAAAAAGCTGATAAAAAATTGTAAATATATAATGTATGTTGGTCAGACAGTTGTAATATAATTCTGCTGACATATAAGCCTTGTGTTCAAGTTCTGCCAAAAGTTTTGTGCTTTGGGGCTTAAGTACATAGTCTCAGTTTGCTGTTCTGAAAATGTTAGTTCTTTCTCCCCAGAGTTAAGAGATAAAAATGAAAGCTATCGAAGTTGATTTCTAGTTCTTGCAAATATTTTAATTTATTGAAAAGCAAAATGATAATGACATTAGATGGAATACCAGTCAAGTCTCCCTCAAAATACACTTTCCTGTCTGAAAAAAAAAAGTGGGCAGTGGTGAACACATTAACTATATTTTCACTATGTCACTGACCATGATGAAGACAAATATAGAAGACAGACTGCTCTCATTTGGTTAGCGGAACTTTATAAGTAGATTGGTTTTATCACCAACTAACAAGAGCCCAAGATTTGCAGATTTCCAGTATATATTTCACCTGGCTTGAGAGCACTCAAACTGGCCCAAATCTATAATTCATTATGGGAAGAATGCAACATAAACTTAGTTGTTAGTTAACCCCTGGTCAGCTCTGATCAAGTGCACCAATGATCAAAATTGTTCCAGCCTTGACCATCCCACCTTTTATTCAAACAGAATATTCTAGGGTTACATTATCTTATGTGTTCCATTGTTTAAGAATGTAGGGTGTGATTTGATGATTTGCTTGCTCTTTGTAGCAGGTCAAGTGATTATGTAGAGGTTCTCTCTCCTTGGTTTGGATTGGAGTTGTTAGTAATAAGAGGTGCATTTAGTTATAGTCATAATTTGATAAAAAATACTTGACCTAAAAATAAGTTTAGCTGGCATAGAAAACTGAATAATGTAAATTAGCAGTAAGATATATGATGATTTGATGTGTTGTGATCATAGTAAATACTTGATGATGACTCACAAATAATGAGACAATATTAAATCGGTGTTAAGGAAGGATTATTTTCATGATAAAATTGTTGGAAGTATGAAATATTTTCTTTTTAATTCACCATCTTTTCTTTTTCTAGAACTAATGACTCTTATCGAACAAAAGACCCAAATGCAACAATGAAAAAATTTCTTGTTGTTCTTGTTATTGGTTTGATTGGCTTTATAACTGTGGTTATGGTCTTCTCACATCTTGGCCACATGGCAACCCAAGATGATCCTGCTTTCAATCCACTGGCAAATCCAAACATCCATGTTAAGGACCAACAGATACCCAACGAAGAAATTATACAGCAGAAAGTGAAACCATTTCAGTGATCTTATCAAAGATGGTAGGAGTCAATTGGCATTTTTGTTTCCTGGTAAAATATCTTATAACTTAACATAACGGCTGTCTTGCATCAGAATAATACATAGCTCCCTGCTTTATGACAAAATTCTTGAAGGAACCAAAACTGTTTAGTATTTCTTTGGAGTCATTGTTTGACATTTTAAAGAAATTTACTTCATGTCATTAAATAACACATTTACTGTAAAATTGGAGAAAAAATACAAAACAAATATTTTGTCTGTCTTTAATGTTTAAAGTTTAAATGGACATTGGACTTCAAGTTTTCTTCAGTGATGCTAAACTGCATGGATATGCACCTTTTTTAATCTAGCTGCAGAGAAGTTTGCAGTGAGTTACACTGTGATTGATTGTTAAAACAGCATTTAGTGCAGTCACTAAACTTGGGAACAAAGGGTATCTCTCTTCAACAAATCAGACACAAACATTTTTTTGATGTCAGTAAACTAAAAATTTTAGGTAAAAGCATCAAAACACTCTACGTTCATTCCAATATGACAATAGAAACAATTGGGTGTCTCTGTGATAAACATAGCATCGATATTGTTTACTTGGGAACTTTTGTGTGTGTGTGTGTGTGTGTGTGTGTGTGTGTTAATTTTTGTAAAAAAATTTTGCTTTCTACAATATGTAACTGAAATTTGCAGACATGTTTTGTATTTCCATGGCATCATAAATTATGTATCCGGATAGATTTCAGCAAGCTTAGTCAACAGTTTGGCTTTGCTTTTTGTTTGTGACTTTTTATTTAATGTAGATCACTAAGACTCTTGAGAAAGACATAAATATCATAACTCTCACTCTCTCTTTCTCTTTCACAGACACAGTCTAAGGCTAGTCATTGATTCAATCATATATGTGTGTGATGTAATTAAGATTCTGATCAGTCAGCTGGCATAGGCTTATTGTCTCAGATTTTAATTATAGAAGCAGTAGATTATAAGCATTTCTAACTTTTTTTCTAATGCCATTAGTAACAATTAGGTACATACCATAATCTCTCAGTTCCAAGTTTAGTATATGTATGTTGAAGTAAGTTAATAACAATGAAAGTTCAGTTTCTATTTAAAAGAAAAATAAACATTCTTCTTTATTTTGCTGTGTCTTTCAAATACACATTGAAGATATTTTGATGTTTCCTACAAAATTAGATTTTACATTAAGAAAAAGACTGATTTGAAAATATTGCTATTTTATCTATATCTTTTCTTCATTGTTGCATTTGCCTAATGAAAATATCTCATTTTTCATTAAGTAATTTTCTTGGTAATCTCAAGAAAATATATATCATTAATACAAAATTCGTTATGATATTGTGTTGTTGCTTAGTTACCTATAATTAGATTGGAAATTACCTTCTAATAAGAAGTTAGCAAATATTTATTGACCAGCTTACACATTTTAAAGAACTTTTTCACAATTTTCAGGACCAATAAGTTATTTGTGACTTTGGAACTCTAAGATTATTCCATATCATCATCATTTTTATTAGTATCTATTACAATAGTTTTATTTGTTTACTTGATTTAGATCTATTAGCACATAAAATCGAAACTTCTAAAAACAAAAAGAAAAATGCCAGTAAAAATTATCATTGCTTGTTACTTCTAGTCGTAAATTTGTTTTCCTGGTGGAATACTTTGGGACACTGAAAATGTTAACAATCATGCTTTGTCATAAAGTTTTCAGATTTTAATTTATCTTTTAATGATTTGGTCAGGAGAGGAATTACAGGTGATGGAAGGAGAGGAGGAAGTTATCTTCACACAGAAAAATTGGGCTGGATGCTTTCAACTGAGTTGACTCCTAATGACAACCGAATATCATGTAGTGGTATAAACCAAACGACAGGTTAATCCTATCATCCAAGAACTGGAGTGTTTACTCTGATAGGCTTCCACACAGTTTCCTTCTATCAAACTTCACTCATAAAGCTTTGGTCAAACTAAGGCTGCAGTAGAAGATATTTGCCCAAAGGGCCACCCAGATGCATTGATTCTGAACCCATGTAGTTACAAAGCAAACTAATTAATCACAAAGCCATCCAATTATAATAAATAGATCTTTCTAGCACTTCTAACTTAAAATTAACAAAACTACAGATAAAACTGTACAGTGATTTGCGATTACTTTCCTTTAGCGGGGAAAATGTTTTAAGAACTTTACTCATCATAAATTGACAATATAATTATCTCCCTTCATCAAACAACATGCTTTGATGGACAAAGTTAACTGTTTACAGCTAATAAATTAGAAGGCCCTTTCAGATTATTTCTCATCAAATATTTATTATGCCTATTTATGTAGTTTCATTTTAGTTTGTTTGATGCCTCCAAAGTTTGTGTTAACCCTTAATATATGTGATTGGTTTTCATTTAAATCTAATTGAATTGAAATATTTTTCTTTTTTTATCAGGCAATTATGTGTCCTTTGTCTCTTCAGCACATGGTAGATCCTTTAATGAAGTTTAGTCCATAAATGTTACCCTGTTTGAGCTTTGATCCAATCATAGTAATGATTATTGGAAGAATGTTATTGTTACTCTGTAAATGTTGTGTTATCATAACCACAGTGTATAAATCAGTGGTTTTCAATTTGTATTCAAGTATACCCATTCCATCACTACCCCAATCATATTTAATTTGTAGTGTACTCTAATATTTTCATTGGAATATTTAAAACATTCTATTAACATATTGACTTTATTCCAAGTCTTGAAACTCCTATAGGTACTAAAGGTGCTCTCCTGGCTGAAAAACAATGGTATTTCAGTATAAGGAGACATAGTTTTTAAAGTGAAATTTATCATGACATCATAAGGCAGAGCAAAAAATTGCAATATTTTTGTTTGCAAAATTTTTTTTATGTATTCATTTTAAAAATTTATTTAATTTGTTAAATTGACTTAGTTTTATATATATATATATATATATATATATATATATATATATATATATATATATAATTCTAGTTCTAGTCTTTCATTAGAATTTTACTTTTGTTACCCATCTCTTCTAAGTAACGAAGTGAGATCATTGACATGTTCATAGTGAAAACCCTTAAATCTTGCTGGCTTAGTACATTTACTTTATTGTAAATAGATATCTATTGCTAAATGCAATGAGTTCAAATCTCTGTAAGTTTGGAGAAAGAAATGGAAACACACTCCGTTTGTATCATCTTCTGTAAACTCCTGTAAGTGTAGCATCCAAAGATTACTTTTTGAAGTTTAATCCACTTATTGTTTAAAGAATCACATAAATGTTTATCATCGTCATTATCATTGTCATATGCCATATTCAGTCCCAATCTTGGTGACCACATTCCTTCAGTGTGATGGCATGAAAGTGGTTGTGTTGCAGAAAAGAAACACTGTGAGTGATCCTTTATGTCTCCCTACAACACAGTGCAAACATTTTGAAAGAGAGGAATTTATCCCAGTACTTGACTTATACTCTATTTTATCAAAGAACAAGAGGCAAAGTTGACCACTGTGTGAATATATGTTAATAAAATTATAATTGTTCAAACTAATTAACTTGCATGTTTAAAGATTAAAACAAAGCTTCAGTGTATACATTTACACTACCCTACTTAACTGTAAATATTTTTTTAAAAATTATTTAAATATGAGGTTAAACAATTATAATCAGGCATTTAACACCATAAATGCTGTCATAGGGAATGTTCCTAGGAATAATAACAACATACCACACATTTACCCATATTATATATATAGATATATATATAGTGACCAGGATATTTAAGTGCAGTGAATGAAAAACAACAAATTTAGTGTTTGTACATTTGATATTGGAGATAATTAAGAGCTTGTGCATAAAAAGTAAACAACAAAATATTTATGTTCACCATTTTCTGTTTATATATTTATTAAAAGGTTTTATCTGTAGATCTTTAACTAGTTTTCCTTTCATATATTCGGATTATTTTTCTCTCATTGATATAATTTCTCCTTAAGATATTTTATCACTGATTGAGATTTAATTATATATACATTTACATATTTATTTGCATTAAATATTAATGGAAAACAAGTATCTTTCTGTTGTATTTGAAACTATTTAATCCATGTTCTGACAGTGTTTTCATTTCAGTTTCTTCCATATATTAAGATGTTTTAATTCTAGCTGTTTGAAGCTAGGTATTTGTAAATCCTTAAACTACTAATAAATTTAATTTATTACTTTCAACAATTGATGTTTAATTATTTCCATTTCACAACTAATATATATTGTACATAACTGATGCAGTTCTTAAATTTTATTTTTACTCAGATCTTTTATTCACCTTTCTAGCCAAGTGAGATCAAAACACTTGATGTTCAGTTTAAATTACTGTATGTTAATGTAGGCAAAATAAGAGAGGTTATGGGAAGTATGGCAGGGTTAGCAAATTGACAAGATATTTCTAATCTAAGAAGTAGATGGAGCTGAAAGGCCGACAACTTAGCTCTGACCTTCTTGTGCCAGTTTACTCAAATAATTTGCACAACTTTGTTTTTATCAAAGTTCTCAAGAGCCAGGCAACTGGTGAATGCTAGTTAATACTTCAAGATTTGACTACTGAACCCATAATGGTTGTAACTAAAGAGGTAAAGAAACTCAGGATGTAAAAGTATTTGTTAATGATTGTCTTTTCATCTTTGAAACATCAGAGGTAAGAGAGGCTTTTAAGAACAATGCTTCTTTAGAATGCCACTGTAGATGAAGAAACATTGAAATGTCTGGTAAAACAGGAATTAGCTGTGAAGCATATTGTTTCATGACAGAGAAAGAAACTGTCAGATGTTGTTTTGTTAGGTTGGAATGATTGAAGATTTTGCACTTGGTGATTGTATGTGATTGTGAGAATAGAGTTTGGGAGAAGTCATGTTGAGGATGTGCAGTGTAGAATTGGGGAACAGTAGGCAGCAAATGTGGCAACATTTACAGCTGGCATGATACAGTGTTTTCTTAGAGTTATGGTACATATAAGGGTTGCCAATGAATCACAGACTGCACTCCTGTTAATCATGTATTGCTAATTTCAATTATTTATTCTGTATAACATTTATTGGCATTAGGAAGGACATTCAGCTGTAGAAGCCAAGCCAAACAAGACTATGATCAGAATAGTTTATTTCACCATGTTGCAGTTTACCTAGTCATCAAGAATAGGGGGTCATATTGAATAATATTGATTTCTAACATAGACACAAGATCATAGATTTGTAGTAGTAGTAGTGTAGTTGGCCATTTCAATCACTATTTGATTGCTGTTTATTTTATCAATCTTCTGAAGATGAAAAGTAAAACTGACCTTGATGAAATTTGAACTTAGAACAGGGGATTAGACACCGCAAGGTATTTTGGCCACCTATCTGCTACATCTGCTGTTGTTACTTGTGACAGACTAGTATCCTTTCTAAAGAAATTTATCTCTGATCTATTCTCATATCATTAACTAGACTTAGGTATAGGCTTTCAAAATCTATTTACAATGAATGAACCATGATGACTTTCTTGACTTGTGCTTTATGTTTATCATTGAATTTTCATGGGGAAAATATAAAGGTGGTTTCTAGTTCCTTTCTTTTGGGTATTTTTTGCCAGACACCCTCCTGTCTGCTAGAAACAGATAGGTTCACTATATTTACCTGATTGCTCAGAAGACAATTAACTGAAACAAACTGCAAAGTATTTTATCCAATCCACTAACGATTCCACTAACTCACCATTATCATCATCATCGTCAATTCTGTATCTGCTTTTCTATGCTTGCATAGTTTGGTGTGTCCTCTCCAACACAGTGTCAGATACCTGCTGCATTCCTTGAGGTTCAGTATCCTGAGATCAGAATTCGCCACTTCTGTTTACAACTTCCTCAGTTACATTGTTTCCTCCAATGTGCATCTAGTATTTCTTTAACCAACTACTGCCAATTTATGTTTTACTTGTTCATACTAATGCAGCTGTCTCTCTCGTGCACCACATTTAACTCCTCTTACACTTAGTTTTTCTCTCATCTCATTTGTTCCTCTTCATTCATGCATACTAATATTACACATCCAGTGGATCATATTTGCATCATTTCTCTGCATTTGGTATCTACATTTCACTACTATGTTGCATCACACTTCCTTACAAGCATCATACAAGTTATCCTTTTGATTAAAGAAAGAAGCCCCTTGTTGTCAGCAGAAGTAATTCCTGATATTCTTTGAAAACATCTCTGGTCATGGAAAAATATTAACTTGTCTGGAAACAGTTATGGGTTGGCAACAGGAAAAACATCCTGTTGTAAAAAATCTGCTTTAAAAAAAACTGTGTCTGATCCATGCAAACATAGAAAGGTGGATGTTAAAATGATGACAATGGTGATGATGTATCTCTTTGGTAGAGAATTATCAGGATTGGTACAGTGGTTTATATTATGTCTTGTAGTTAATTACATCATTTAACATACTGAATTTGAATCCTGCCAAAGTTTACTTTGGTTTCATCCTCTTGGAGGTTGATAAAGCAAGTACAAATCAGTTACTAAGGGTAGTATAATTAACTTTATCCCCAATTGATTATATAAAGCTGTACAGAGCTATTACTTCTGTTGGTAAAAAAAGGATTCCTAAGTGAAAGACAGACTGTATGATGCTTGTGTTCAAACTGCAATGCTGCACAGTAGTGAGATATGGGTGGTGAATGTAGAGGCTCTGCAAAAACTAGAAAGATAAAAATAAAAAAAAGATGAATTGGATGTGCAAATGTTTTGACAGAAAAGCTGGACATTAAAGGAATCAGAAGTAGTGTGCAAGAGGAGTTTGGGTATGTGATGCATATGAATGAGGATAACTGTATAAAGTGCTGATTGCTTAAAGTAGATGGAACCTGTGAAAGAGGAAGATATGAGATGAAGTAGTGAAGGCTGATCTCAGGATTTTGAGTTTCATGGAGATAATAAAGAAATGAGTAGCAATATGTGGTGCTTAAGAAAACCCACTCTGCTACAGTAGTATAGTGTAACTGAGTTTTTCAAAGCATAATGTGTATGCACACCGCTTGGTCCCATTCCTTACCCATTGTCCCTGCCAGGTCTACAACTGCTGCTGCTTCCCAATTAAGACAAGTGGATCTCTTCTTTCAGCTATACACTATTGATATCCACAGCATTCTTACTGTCAACCATCCTCACTCTTGTTTACATTCAGCTCACACTCTCCCCTACTCACTTGCAGATTTAACCCTACTCCTTGTCTTGTTACCACTCAGCTTGCCATTACTTTCCTATCTACAGTATTCTGTTGCTTTCAGTTATGAAAGCAGAACCTGTTGTACACCATATATTGCCATTTCTGTCCTACCAGCCACCACTCCCTATCTTATATGCTACACCCTATCAACAAACATCCCAACAGGATATTTTTCCCCAATCAAAATCACTACATTCATCCCCTACATACATGTAAATACCTTCATGATTACAACTATCTGTCACTCTCCCACACTCTTGCAACTTCCTTGATTATTCTGCATTCCTGCTTTCATGTTCACATTCTTAGATATACCACCTTGAGGGTACATTCTGGCACCTCATTGCCAGATCCCTAATCTAAAAATTCAAATTAGAAATCAAGGTAGTTCAGGTGAATTCAACATACTGCTGAAATTGGAAAGAAAGGTAAAATCTGAATAGTGCACTTCCTTGTAAATACTATATTTATCCTGAAGTCCTAAAAGCAAAATCTAAAGGCCAGCCCAACCTCTCTCACATGTCAAGCAGGTCACACACATGCCAGTAGGTCACTCTACCACCATCCTATAATGTATAATTGTCAAGAGCTTAAAACAGCTTAAATATTGATATGCAATATAACACCTAATTGTCAACAGCTTAACATACTTAAATGGTATAAACAGTATACCTTGTATGGCTGCAGGATATAGTTATAACAAGACATAAACAGTTTTGATTGTTGCTTATTGTACTCTGCAGAGCTATATATATATATATATATATATATATATATATATATATATTATGACTGTTATATTTATGAAAGGGTGTATTTTATTTTGGTTGCCCAGCCACCAAAGTGATACTGGCAGGCTGACATAATGAATTATCTCCCTTTACGAGATTTACTGTCTGCTGATACGTAATATGGGGTCACCAAATGTCTTCTCTAAGTATAAGATATCTGTCTCTATTCCTCTGTTATGCTGTAACCTCTCAACCAGCACAAAAGCCTCATCCCTCAATAGCACACTCTCTCCCAGCTGTGGTGGGGGTCTTTGTTTTGCAAGTTACTTGGCAACCCTTGTGGTGCTGGGTCACATAAAAAGCACTCAGTTCACTCTGTAAAGTGGTTGGCATTAAGGGCATCCAGCCATAGAAACCATGCCAAAACAGAGCCTGGTGCAGTTGGTCTTACTTGCCAGCTCCTGTTTTTACCATCCAACTCATGCCAGCATGGAAGGCAAATGTTAAGTTGTGACTCTCACACAAGATTTGTGCAGTCAAAACATCACTGAGATTTTCATGCATAGCACTTAACTCTCATCCCTTGAGTCACTATGTAACTTCTGCTGATTAAAAGCAAAAAATACATATAATTTTGACAATCACTTTATGCTTGCATTGGGTGGATGGAATTTATTGAAGCGGATTTTCTACAGCTGGATACCCTTCCTATCACCAACCTTTACCTGTTCCCAAGCTAAGTAATATTTCCTGATAGCTAGATATGTTTTCTGTATTATATTGAAAATGAATGACACTGCTTGTACGATAGTCACACTAATTTACAATCACCTGATATCACAATAAGGACACACACACGCACAAACAAACATGCACACACACACACACACACTGTGGATAAACTGAGTATCAAAGTTTGAAATAAACTATATATATTTGTGGGTGTGTGTGTGTACATATATGTAGAGATTGGTTTTTAAGTCTGGATATTTTCAGTCATTTTATTTAACTACATTAATAACATTTTCAACATGGGTTTCTCCATTAGTGATGTAAAGTTCGAAGTACTTTGTGAGATGCACATGAATCTGATGCAGTAACTCTGTATTTCCGTCAATTTGAGAACATTCATTCATAATGGGTTCCGTCAGATGATCCAGACCTCATCATCCCTGTGCATGGCTACGTGATTAAAAAGCTCATGTCCTAACCATGTGGTTTCAGGTTCATTCCCATTGTAAGCCACCTGCGGCATGTTTCTTCTCCTAATGTCACCACTGGCCAAAACTTTGTGAGTGGATTTAGATGACAGAAACTGAAAGCAGTTCATTGAATATGTATGTGATGTGAGCATCCTCATCTTGATGTGCGATGGTTGTGAACAAGTGTCATAATCATACAATTCTGTTGGTTTCTAGATCTGTGAAAAACATGTCGGGCCATGGTGAATTTTTACTTTACTCGGAAACAAATGGTTGGCAACAGGATATCCAGCCATAGAAAATACATTTTGACAAAGTCCATCTGATCCATGCAAGCATGGAAAAGTGAACATTAAAACTATGATGAGCATAATTGTGAAATGTTTCTACAAACTGGTTCACTTTGTAAAAATTATAAGCACAAGTTTCATCTGTTAAAATTTAATGAATGTTGATGACTGGAATTTTTCCAAATTAAATATACTTACACCACTAAAGTAACGAGGTTTCAAATTTCAGAAGAACTGCATAGGAATTCAGGTCTTTCACATTTAACTGCAGTTCTACATGGAAAAGTGCATAAACAAACATACACATCAGGAGTACATTTAATCTCCCATTTTAACTTGTTTGAGGCAGTGGAATGCAGCCAGGCTTGAGCACTGCACTGAAGGATACAATTGAACAAACTGACCCCTTATTTTTAAGTCTGGTATTTATTTTGCCAAAATGTTAACTCATGGGGATGTAAACAAACCAACAACTGTTGTCAAGCTGTGATGTTGGATAAACACAGACACACATACATAGCTATATGACAGGCTTCTTTCAGTTTCAGGCTACCAAATCCACTTACAGAGCTTTGGTTGGCCTGGGGCTATAAAAGACACTTGCCCAAGGTGCCATGCAGCGGGACTAAACATGAAACCATGTGGTTAGGAAGCAGACGTTGTAGCACATAACTGATGAAGTTTGTGATTGTACTTTTTACTAAGTTGACCAGTTTGCAGAAGGGCATAGTGTTCCTGTGGTATATTTAAATATTTATATTTATTTATATATATCTATTTTTTTTATTCTGTTGTCTACTTAATAAAGCTCTAAATATTAGTTTATTAGCATTCTCTTAGAGTCCTCCCTCAGAAAGCATTTCTTACTGTATTTTGAAAAATTGTGTGTGTATGCACAAAGAGTTTCTGTACCCGAGTAAATCTTAAAAAGGAAATTGGGGAAAGACATTTTTCTTCTTTCTCTAAGAAACTTACTTAAAATTGAAAACAATTAACAAAACTGTCATTTGTCTTACAAATCATTTATTAATAAATTTCGCAGGGCAGGGATTAATTAAAACACTTCTGCAACATTGACATTTCTGCAACTGAAACAGTCTGAAGATGTGTAATGATTAACATAAGTGATAAGAACTGACTCAAAATAACAAGTGGAAACCCTTATTGACATGAATAACAGCTGTGTGCAGAGAGGTTCGAGAAAATCTCATATAGCACTTGTTTGGTTTTATGTGTAGTGGAGGCGCAATGGCCCAGTGGTTAGGACAGCGGACTCGCGGTCATAGGATCGCGGTTTCGATTCCCAGACAGGGCGTTGTGAGTGCTTATTGAGCGAAAACCCCTAAAGCTCCACAAGGCTCTGGCAGGGGATGGTGGCGAACCCTGCTGTACTCTTTCACCACAACTTTCTCTCACTCTTACTTCCTGTTTCTGTTGTGCCTGTAATTCAAAGGGTCAGCCTTGTCACACTCTGTGTCACGCTGAATATCCCCGAGAACTACGTTAAGGGTACACGTATCTGTGGAGTGCTCAGCCACTTGCACGTTAATTTCACGAGCAGGCTGTTCCGTTGATCGGATCAACTGGAACCCTCGACGTCGTAAGCGATGGAGTGCCAACAACAATGGTTTTATGTGTAGTTCTGTTCTCTTTGCAATTTTACTGCTGGCATTAAGACTGAAATGATGACCATCAGCTTTACTCTTATGAAGAATATTTCACAGTGACAATTTCAGTAAGTTGTTAGCTCAGTTAATCTGTAATCTATTTAGTAACTTGGAACAGATTACAAACTGGAGCAGAGGAGGGTCAATAACTGTAACAGATTATAGATCATGGAATCGCTAACTAATCTATAATCTAAAATAGATGTTGGTAGTTTGGATGAATCCAAAATACTATTGAGAGAGAGAGAGAGAGATTCTGAACCAAGAACATCTTAAACAGTCTCCAATAGTTTAGAAAAAATGGTTACTAAACAATCTTTCAGACACATTATTGAGGAACTGTTGCTTACACTGCACTAAACATTATCATGTCTGCAAGCTATGAGTAACAAATTTGCAACACTATTTGTTAAAGTATCTTTCTTCCAAGAGAGAAATCAAGAATACTTGAGGTGGGGTGATACTAGTTTATTAGTTTATGGGCATTTCTCTCTCTCACTCTCTCTCTCTCTCTCTCTCTCACTCTCTCTCTCTCTCTCTCTCTCTCTCTCTCTCTCTGAGATATGCTTATTAACAGATTTATTACTTTCTTATTCAATCATGAATTTGTGGATATGTGTGAGAGAGAGAGAGAGAGAGAGAGCGCACACAGGAACTGAAATAATTTTATGGTGAAAGAGGTAGGAGGGGTTCAATTTATTTGGGTTTCATTCAGCATTAGTGCTGCTAAAACACTTGTATGGAATTAATTCATATATTCCATGATTTTATACACACACAAACACACATATATTTATACACATTCAATTTATATATGTTCAATGTGGTATAGATGTAAGCATGAGTAAAAGAGTAAATACAAATAGATGAGAAGCAACAAAACAAATGGAAAGAAAAATGAAGTTATGAAGATAGACTGAAATGTGTATGTGAATCCAATGAATTTTTTTTTTTTTTTTGCTGTTTTATTCCAAGTGTTGGTTCTTTCTTGTGATGTCCTTTTGTTTGTTTGGTTAATATAAAGAAAACCAAATGGAAAAGTATAAAATATTGAATAAAAGGCATCAACTGAAAACAGACATTGGTTTTGAGCTAAAAAAGTTTATCAAAATGTAAACACACATACTCACACATGTAATTGCATACACACACATATACACATTCACTCATGCATGTATGCATACACATGTATACATACACACAAAATAAAAATATAAGGAACTCCTCCCTAAAAAAAGTTAATGCACCAGGCAGATAATAGAATGAAGAAATTGTGTTGCATTCTTAGTAAAGCTATATTATATATATAGCTAAGAAGATCTGAAGAAGGAATTGTAATTCCGAAATATCATCGGACTATAGATAACCAAATTACAACAGGTATATAGTCCATTTCTTGTTTTATAGTGCATTGTTGTACCATTCTAAACTTTTATTCTTTATATATATATATATATATATATATATATATGAGAGAGAAATAGATAAGACAGAAAGAAAAAGAAAATTCCTAGTTCTTAAATTATCAGAAGGCAGAGACATTTGCTGTCTTTATACTGCCAATAGGATCTCTGATAACTTTCTTCTGAATTATAGAGTTTCTATAATTCCACTTATTTGCTTTAAATAAAAGGAAAGATAAAAAAGACAAAATCAATGTTGTCAATGCCCAATTCTTCAGAGGGAAAAGAATAAAAATGATATGTGCTACACTGGAATGGGGCGAAGAATCAAACATATTTGTATTTAGTTTTATTGGTCTACAAAGTATTATTTTTAAAGAATTGGAATTTTTAATATCACGAACTTAAAGAAGGTATTATGTATTATGT
Source organism: Octopus bimaculoides (assembly GCF_046866305.1). Classification (NCBI taxonomy): domain Eukaryota; kingdom Metazoa; phylum Mollusca; class Cephalopoda; order Octopoda; family Octopodidae; genus Octopus; species Octopus bimaculoides. Next base: position 22,234,253 of record NC_142930.1, on the reverse strand, counting down.
AAAAGAAATTGAAAGTGAAAAAATAAAAACACTCATAAGCGACTATTAGCATGTTCTTTAAAAAACTGAAAGAAAAATATAGAACTGTAAGAATTAAAAAATGATAACTGCTAATTAACAAATCAAATAATTTTGGATGGAAACAAAAAAAAGAAGAGAAAATATATATAAATGTAATTATTAAGAACAATGTTCATAAAAGTTTAGAAATGAAAAATTTACTTTCCCTACCAACATCAGTAGTTTGGGGGATTTTAATGTTTTAAAACTAAATGGGAGAAAATCAGATGGACACATGTAAGTGTGCATGCATATATATTTATATATACACACACGGACACATACATGCACAGATGCAAACACATAATACACATGTACAAATATACACATGTATGAACATGTATGTGTGTTTGTGTATGTATAAATATATATATATATATATATATATACATATATACATTATACAATTACACAAACACATGTATATGTGTGCATGTGAATACACACCCACACACAATGGAACATTTGGAAGAAAAAGCTGGAAAACAGGTTTATCTCAAATTTGCTGTTGGCTGACTGGATTATAAAGGAAAAAAAACAAGGTTTTAACAAATCCCATGTATAGAAGAAAATATCACATGTAATGCTGAAGTATGAGGTGAATTTTTAAAAAATGACACATGCACACACAAACAACAAACAACTGAAGGAAAATGTGAAGTGATAGTGAGTAATGATTTAGTGGGTAAATGAATCACCCAACGTCAACATTAGTGGTTGATGTAGTGGGTGATGGTGGCTGTTGTTTAGTAGTAAGCTTCTGATAATGGATAGGTAGACATAATAAATGGTTCTTCCAGTTCAGCTATTGTCACAGACAACTAATTACGAGGGACTAAAAGTAACATCCTATGTGTGTGTATATGTTTGCGTGTCTGTGTTTGTCCCCCCAACATCGCTTGACAACCGATGCTGGTGTGTTTACGTCCCCGTAACTTAGCGGTTTGGCAAAAGAGACCGATAGAATAAGTACTAGGCTTACAAAGAATAAGTCCTGGGGTCGATTTGCTCGACTAAAGGCGGTGCTCCAGCATGGCCACAGTCAAATGACTGAAACAAATAAAAGAGTAAAAGAGTATATATATATATATATATATACTATATTAGATACATATACATACGATATATATATATATATATATGCGTGTGTGCATATACATATGTATGTATATATATACACATTCAGATGAATTAGGTACTTAAGTTGAGGCACCAGAATTTAGTACGGTATTATCCATACAATATCAAAATAAGTACCCCCAAGAAACTATAATATCACATATGGATTAAAACTAATAACTTTTAAAACCTATAATATACCTTTTAGTTTATAATTAGTATGCCCTATAACATCAAGATTCTTTTAGCTAATACCAGGTATCAGTCTTTATTGATACAAACTAAATAAGTAAATAAACAATTTTTAGTTTATAATACTTAAATTATTATACATTTTCTATAAATCTTCTCTGTTGATGTTAATAAGGTATATATACTTTATCATGGTTTTAGTTATTAAGCTATTTTATTCTTTTTCTATGGTTTTGTACCCTACCTGATCATTTTATTATTTCATAATAGCCTTTAATAAATCTAATTTTTTTACCCCTACAAAATTCATACTTAGCTTATACAAAACAATACCGGTATCTTCACAACTTAAACTGATTAGATTATAATTTAATTAATATATAGTTAACAAATTCTTTCACCTCAGTGTTCCTTTATTAAAAACCAGTAAAATCTAATTGATCAATCTCCGTAGATACCATCTAATAAGTTAATAATTAAGTATATAATATGTATAAATATTAATCTATTTCTATGTAATGTCTTTTCCTCCCTCTATTGTGGTAAGATTTGGTATACACTCAAAAGTATTCAAAGAAATTTTATCCATTTGTTATAATATTCTTCTTAATAACCTTCTTGACAACCCTAAATTTTAACTTTATACAATATGGCATTATTGTCTAAAATATTTAACTATAGTACCCCATGATAAAATGATTTATATATATATATGTATACATGTGTATATTTATATATATATATATATATATTTATATTTATTTATATATATATATATATTTATATTTATTTATATATATATATATATATATATATATATATATATATATATAAATATATATTTATATATCTATTTAAATATATATATATATATATATATATAAATATATAGCAATAAGAAAATGTGATTTCTGTTGATTTAGTAAACAGGGTGGAAGACTCCTTGGAAAGCAAGGGAGCTGATGTGGAGCTCTTAAGTTCATAAGCTCGCTTCATAAGATGGTAAAGCTTCTTGCTATCATTTGCATCAGCAGCAGCCTGAACATCACGAGCAAGATCCTCCCACCAAGTGTTCTGCATCTTCCTGAGATATCGTTGCAGTAGTGATTTTACACTGTTATAGTGGGCAAGTGCTAGACTTCGCTGCACAGTAGACAGTTCTCTGTGTAGCAATACACTGTGAGCATGGCGCTTTACCACCAATGGTCGCTGAACTTCAGCATCATTCTCGTCAAACCAGTCTCTGTGTCTGGCAGTAACATATCCCAGGGTTTTGGCTGCACATTGTAGAACGTGGTCTCGAAAATCCTCCCATGCTGCAGCAGTTTCAATGCTGGACAAGTGAGTCTGAAGTTCTGTCCTAACCACAACATCATATACCTTGTGGACATTTAGACGGCGAGGAATGCTGACTGGTCCTCTTCTCTCTTTTACTCTAATTACCATTCGGAACTTTGCTCGCACCAGATGGTGGTCTGTCCAGCATTCCGATCCATGGAAGGACTTGACATTACAAATGTCATAAATGTTGCGCTTGCGGATGATGACATAATCCAGCAAGTGCCAAACTTTGGACCTTGGATGCGTCCATGTTGTTGTGTGATCACTTTTGTGCATAAAAGGAGTGCTTGCGATGTAAAGTCCATTGCTATTCATTTTCCCTACTCCAAAACGTCCTAGAGAGTTCCATATTTGCCAGTCTGTTCCAACTCTGGCATTAAAATCCCCCAGTAGAATGACTTTATCAGAATTGGGGATTTTTCTAAGTATGGCTCTCAGCTGGGTATAAAAGATTGTTTTATCTTCATCACAGCTAGTCAAAGTAGGTGCATAGGCACTTATTAGAGTAGCAAACAGCTTACCTTTCAAGTGCAACCATAGCGTCATTATACGTTCATTTATAGGAACAGGGAGCTCTTCCAACTTCTTAAGGATATCAGATTGGACTGCAAAACCAACACCAGCCTCTCTGCGCTCCTCCTTCTGCCTTCCTTTCCAAAAAAAGGTGTATCCACCTCCTACCTCCTCAAGCTGACCATCACCTTCTATATGAGTCTCTGAGAGTGCAGCTATATCAATTTTATAATGGCTCAGCTCACGAGCAACAAGTGCAGTGCATCTTTCAGGCCTACAATCACTCTTGTTGTCCAACAGAGTGCGCACATTCCAACATGAAATGTTTAAGTTCTGTCCAGATTTTATAAATAAAAGACTCTTTGTTTTTCGAGCGCAGGATGGACATCCGTCAGTTGCATTAAACTGACCAGATATGGAAAGACAGGCAATTTTTGGTTCACCTTTTCTAGAACCTCCCCAGTCTTTGGGTGAACAGTGCCCTCTCCAAATGGAACTGCTCAGACACCCATGCAGCAACCGAATCCTACCACTGTCTTGGGCGACAAGGAGACGACTTTATATCTAGCATGGGCCGTCTACGTGCAGGTCGCTGATTACATGCTTCCAACCCATCAGGTCTGCATGCTTCACCACATTCCGCAGGACTTCTGAATAAAAAATATATATATATATAAAAATAAAAATATATACTAAAAATGAAGAAAATACCAGCGCAATCGTCTCTCTTGCACACCACAACTGATGCTTCTTAGGTCTAACTTTTCTCTCAAGGTACTTACACTCTGTTGAGTATGCACACTGACATTACACATCCATTGGAGCATACTGGCTTCGTTTCTTGCAAGGTTACGCATGTCCTTGGCAGTCACGGCCCATGTTTCACTGCCATGTAGCATGGCTGTTCGCACACATGCGTCATACAGTCTGCCTTTTACTCTGAGTGAAAGGCCCTTTGTCACCAGCAGAGGTAAGAGCTCTCTAAACTTTGCCCAGGCTATTCTTATTCTAGCAGCTACACTTTCAGTGCACCCTCCCCTGCTACAAACTTGGTCACCTAGGTAGTGGAAGCTATCAACTACTTCTACTTTTTCACCCTGGAGTGCTGTAAAGGTTGTTTTCTGCACATTCTCAATGTTTATTGCTCCTGAGCATCTGCCACATACAAAGACTATCTTGCTAGTTAGCTGTCCTTTGATATTGCTGCACCTCTTATGTGTCCATAGCTTACACTGGGTACATCTTATGGAATTTCTATCTACGCCTTTTCTACAGATCGAGCAGGGCCATCTACCTGAAGGGGCTTGTGTTTTGTCTACCTTCCTGCTTATTAGGACTTTGGTTTTAGCTAGGTTGACTCTAAGTCCCTTCGATTCTAGTCCTTGCTTCCACACCTGAAACTTCTCTAGTCCTGATAGAGACTCAGCAATTAGGTCAAGGTCATCAGCATAGAGGAGCTCCCAGGGGCATCCCGTCTTGAATTCCTGTGTTATTACCTGGAGGACTATGATAAATAGGAGGGGGCTGAGGACTGAACCTTTGTGGACCCCTACCTCTACCTTGAATTCTTCACTGTACTCGTTGCCAACCCTCACCTTACTGGCAGCATCCCTGTACATGGCTTGCACAGCTCTCACTAACCACTTATCTATCCCAAGTTTCCTCATTGACCACCAGATAAGGGATCGGGGGACCCTGTCAAAGGCTTTCTCCATGTCAACGAAAGCCAGGTACAGAGGTTTATCTTTGGGTAGGTATTTCTCCTGCAGATGTCTTACCAGAAATATAACATCCGTGGTGCTTTTTCCTGGAACAAACCCAAACTGCATCTCATCTAAACTGACTCTCTCCCTAATTTGTTGGGCTATGACCCTCTCCGTGATCTTCATTACCTGATTAACAATACAGGTGACTAGGCTATAGCAGACATTGCCAGATATTTTGAGCATCTCTGCAGTGATTCCAGACAGACATATATATATATATATATATATATATATATATATATATATATATTCATACATATACATAATAATATTAGGGATAAAATCCAAAATTACAGGTAAAAACTCAATTAAAATCAATTTATTAAAAATTAAAATTAAATTAAGTTTCATCGATGAGTTCATGAACCTTGGTTCTTTTCCCTAAAACTATATATTTATATACATATACATATATATACATATGAATATATTTTTATATATACACATATATACATATACATATATATTTAAATATATATATATATATTTTTTTATATATACACATATATACATATACATATATCTGGGGTCTCGTAAAGAGAGGTGTTAGAAGCACTAAGAGCACCGTTCAAGCATGATCGTTGCCAGAGCAGCTATCTGGCTTCCGTGCCAGTGGGACGTAAATAGCATCATTTGAACGTGATCGTTACCAGCGTCGCCTTCCTGGCACGTGAAGGCACATTTGAGCGAGATAGTTGCCATTGCTGCTGGACTGGCTCCTGTGCAGGTGGCACGTAAAATACACCTTTTTGAGCATGGCTGTTGCCAGTACCACCTGACTGGCCTTCGTGCCAGTGCTACGTAAAAGCACCCACTACACTCTCAGAGTGGTTGGCGTTAGGAAGGGCATCCAGCTGTAGAAACAGCCAAATCAGATTGGAGCCTGGTGTAGCCATCTGGTTCACCAGTCCTCAGTCAAATCGTTCAACCCATGCTAGCATGGAAAGTGGACATCAAACGATGATGATGATGATTACTGCATTAATTACGAAATCATGATCAACAGTTCTGTCTGCTTTTAGGGGGTAGCTTTGAGAGTTGAATTCCCACGCGTTCGGTAAAAATTGTGTTTTATTATGGTAGTTTGACTTTAGAGTCCCTCTTAGCGTGAGGCATTTATGTATAGTAATGCCCTTATATAAATAAATATATTTATAGGGAATAAATGATGGATGTGGTTTTTTCACGCTAACTACTTGATAAATTCTTACAAAGATTTTATCCTGTTATTGAATTATAAATATAATCAGAATATATTCAGTGATGAATTTTATTCTGAAAAGACATGTACAGAGATGCAATTTGAGAAGCCCGTCTCTTATTTAGATATATAGGGATAAACAATTTTCTATGTACTATGCTAAATACATGGAGTGTTCGTCTGGTATGTTGATTTTTTTTGTTTAATTTTATGTGTCTTGACCATACATGTACTGATGAGTAAAGTTTGCATAATACTGCAATAATTACAAAATTATGATCTACCGTTTAGTCTACTTTTAGGGGGCTAGGTTTGAGAGTTGCATTTCCTCGCGTTTGGTAAAAATGTGTTTATTATGGTAGTTTGACCTTAGAGTCTGTCTTAGCGTGAGGCATTTATGTATAGTAATGCCCTTATATAAATAAATATATTTATAGGGAATAATTGGTGGATTATTCCCTTATGAGGTTTTTTCACACTAACTGCTTGATAAATTCTTACAAAGATTTTTATCCTATTATTGAATCATAAATATATATACATACATTTCTTTCCTTTCCTGAGCGTCTAGTAACACAATCTGTATCACGTCCTCACATTGTTGTTTTTTGTCTTTTTCCTTTTTTGAACATATATATATGTATATATATATATATATACATACATATACATGTACATATATATATACACATACATATATATATACGTACATATATATATATACACACATACATATATATACACACATACATATATATACACATACATATATATACAACACACATACATATATATACACATACATATATATACACATACATATATATACATACATATATATACGTACATACATATACATACACGTACATATATATATATACAGATACATATATATATATATATACACACATACATATATACACATACATATATATACATACATATATATACGTACATACATATACATACATACATATACATACATACATATATACAGATACATATATACATACATATATATATATATATACCTACATATAAATACATATACCTACATATAAATACATATATATATATATATACATATAAATACATATATATAAACATATACATATAAATACATATATATAAACATATATATAAACATATATATATACTTACTCCTTATTATAGTGTGGTCGTGTATGTGTGTATACATACATACGAATATTTATTTGTATCCGCATATAAACTTCTTAATTTGTTTAACAAGTTATTTAATCTCTGTATTTGTATATACATTCCATTTATATAAGTATATACAGGCATATAAGTATGTTTGTATGTATGTATGTGTGCACGTATATAAATATATAAATGCATGCGTATGTGTGGATGTATGTGTGTATATATATATATATATATATATATATATATTCACGCCTAACTCATTTGACCAGTTAGTGGCTATCCAACCGTAGCTAGGCCAAGACAGTTTAAAACAATAGATGTCCAATTAGATGAGAGGACGTAACAGCAAAAATTACCCATCCCCAAATGCCAGCAGGATTTCAAATACCCACTACTAGCAGGACCCTATCTTCTCCGTAAACGAAAAAATAACAGAGTATCTCATCACAGTTTTTAAAAGTTTACACATTATCATCTCAACAATTCCTCAAGAAATAATTTCTACACAGACCCCTCCACCACACACAGAACTGACACGCTCTTACCCCACAGGTTTAGCATATAGACAGATAGATATATATAGGCGCAGGAGTGGCTGTGTGGTAAGTAGCTTGCTTACCAACCACATGGTTCCGGATTCAGTCCCACTGCGTGGCACCTTGGGCAAGTGTCTTCTTCTATAGCCTCGGGCCAACCAAATCCTTGTGAGTGGATTTGGTAGACGGAAACTGAAAGAAGCCCATCGTATATATGTGTGTATATATATATATATATATATATATATGTGTATGTGTGTGTGTGTGTGTGTGTTTGTCCCCCCACTATCGCTTGACAACCGATGCTGGTGTGTTTACATCCCCCGTAACTTAGCGGTTTGGCAAAAAGAGACCAATAGAATAAGTACTAGGCTTACAAAGAATAAGTCCTGGGGTTGAGAAAATCAACTAAAGGCGGTGCTCCAGCATGGCCGCAGTCAAATGACTGAAACAAGTAAAAGAATATATGTCTGAACATTGAAATGAAAATACAGTAATAAGAACAGTTGCACCGGTACTCCTTTCCAAACAACTAAAAACGTTTATACCAGGGATCATGTATGTATGGGAGTATTTATATATATATATATATATATATGTGTGTGTATGTATATATGTATGTGTTGGTGGGTATATATATGTGTCTGTCCTCCTCATATATAGTAACAGTGACTTTTGACTCTTTTGGTATGAATGTACAGCCATCTATTTATGTACATCTGAACACACATATAGGTATTCATGTTTTTGTATTCATGTATATCTATATATGGTAATGTATACATGCATATGCATGAGTTTTTATGACTCTTTATGTGTTTTTTTTTTTATATGCTTTTTTGTATGTTCATGAATTGAATTTTGTAAATCTCTGAAAAGGCCTAGTGAATCATGCATGTACCCCCATTGCATCCTTTTTTACCAATGAGTCCAGCATACTGGAGCTATATAGATAGAACGGGGTATGCCAATGCTAGGCTGTAAGATTTTGTCCCTTCTTCGGTTGCTAGATGTTCTTTTAAATTTGAAATCTTAATTGTTGATATGACATAGTATGTCATAAGTGTCTGTATATTGTCTTTATTGTCCTTTTGGTTGTAAAATAAACGGATTAATCAACAGAGTAGTGTCTGGAAGTTGATGAGTACCTCATATTCCCCTCTATTTTCTTATTGCTATATATACACATACATACATACATACATACATACATACACATACATACATACATACATACATACATATATATATATATATATATATATATACATACATATATATATATATACATACATACCACGCTACACCATACCACACAACATATCACATCACAACACACCACCACGCACACACACCAGCACTGACCATTTCCCATCCCCACATTTTCACACCTACATACAAACACGCATACGTTAAGATCACCAGCATTCTCTCACCTTCATTTTGGGATCACTACTACTTTATCTCCCCTTAACTCTCCTGTGTGACCCTTCCGTCCGGCATTTGCCATGACAAATCGCTGACCACTACACACATTTTTTTCTCCCCGTGTTCCTTTCTGTGGAAGAGCATAGGCTCGAAACATTAAAGACTTTCTCAATAGCCAAGCGTTATACTAATACATCTATTTGCTTTCTACACCACCTGTCTTCTTTTTTTCTTTTTTTTTTGTGAATTCTCCCTATATATATATATATATATATATATACATATAACATATATATATATATATATATACATATAACATATATATATATATATATACATATAACATATATATA